>NC_135377.1:28668254-28918254 GCF_049243985.1 Paroedura picta | reverse complement strand
GGGTGGCCACGTCTTCTGTGAATCGAAATAGACAGTGTGAGTGAGCTGGCATTGTGGCCTTTGCAGTGAATCTGGCTGTACAAAAGGGCAGAACATTTAACATTATAACCTTGTACTTCAGGGACTTTGCCTTAAGTGAGAGGCCAAGGTCAAAGCCTGCATTAAACTGATGTTGCTCAGCCTCCTAACTGCCTGTCCACTTTTCAAAACTACAATAAGCAGAGCCTCTTTTTTTTTTTTTTTAATCCCACCGCTCAAAATTTTCTTGCCAATCTACAGGGTTTGTTGGCTTTTTAAAAACTGAACCCCAAAAATATATATCCAGGCACTAATGTTTACTTATTTACCAAGGAAATCCGTGTCCGGTTGCTTTCATAATCTCAGAAAAATACAGCCCTTTTTTACACCAGAGGAAATCGTGTGGGACCCACACAGAGACATGTTGAAAGTTATGGTGAGGATTCGACATACGCTTACTGTACCAAGATTGAACCATTGCTGGACAGGTACTAACCATGTCTGCTCCTAAACCTCATGAAGTGACTGGAAACCTTTGTACAGATTTTAGGACTCCTGAGTCAGCTTGTTCTATTTTGAAAGCTATTGCTCTAAAAGGTGATGTGAGCTTCCCTAAGTATGCATGCATGCTTTCCTGACCTTTCAGATCCAAAATGTGCCTCATGGCTAGACCAGAAATCAGCATGTCCATCTATATGCTTTCCACCAACAACTTCATGACAATAGCTGAATAGTCTATATTGCATTCTTAAGCTTCATGACGAACTTAAGCTTCATGACATCATATTTTTGAAAGGTTTTGGTCCAATTAAAGTACAGTGTATTTCCCTGACAACCTCTTATCTTTTCTGTTTCTCTCAGAGAGAGAGAGAGAGATGGGGTCTGCGGCCAGGTTGTGTCAAAGTAACTGGACAATCTTTTGGGTTATAGGGGCAAAACTTGCTTGAATCCTCAATGGATGTGTATTTATGATTCTTATACAATGTCACAAACAATAATAACAAAATGTGTGTACGCAACAAAGAAAAATAATATAGCTGTAAAAATAAAAAAGCCCTCCAAGACAAGACACAAATGCAATCAGGATAAAGTAGTTCAAGAGAAGAGGAGCTACTCTATCCTTCAGAGGGAATCCTTTCTAATGAAAGCTGTATTCTAAATGAAAGAATACTCTTAAAACAGGATTGCTTTCAGAGATGGGAGAAGTTAAAGCTAACACCCAGACATTTTAGTGAGACAACATAGATACAGAGTTCTCAAATCAGCACTGTCTTGTGGGTAGAGATGAGGCTTTAAGATAACCAATTGAAAAGTTTGATTTATTGACTGTGGGAGGTCTGATATGACAGTCTGAATCCTGGTTTTAAAGGAAGGTAATCTACTCTTTGGAAAAGCACTGATGCTCATGTACTCTACTGTAAAGTTAACTTTGGGTCATATGTTCCATAGGGTTCTTTCAGACATCATATTAGGTGGATTTGAGAGAAGCATATGCTTCAGATGGAGACTGCAGTTAATGTTTAGCAAGAATAGAGTCAAATGAGTAGCCGTGTTGGTCTGAAGTAGCACAATAAAATCAGAGTCCAGGAGCACCTTTAAGACCAACAAAGATTGATTCAGGGCGTGAGCTTTCGAGTGCAAGCACCCTTCGTCAAACTATGATTTTCTTATGTGACAGGTAATATATAGCAAAAATGAATTGATTTTAGCAAGAAGTTTCTCATAGGATATCACTACAGAAGGTGAGGTTTTCTGAATCCACCCATTTTCACTGTGCAATTGTCAATATCCCCAAGGTAAATGACAGAGGCATTTTCAAACTTCATAAGGCCCCTCAGATGAAACGGCAGCCATTTAGGAGAAAGTGGTAATAAACCCCCACCTCTGTGTTTCTGTTAGTGTTTTGGATGTTATATTGTTTTTAACTTAATGAAAGGTTTTAAAATACAATGTTCCCCCCTCCTCAATATAACGAGTAAAAATACAGTAAATTGCTTGCAGGGTGATGTTCAGTCATATTTTCAGTCTAGGACCAGTTAATGAAATGTCAAAGAGTAGAGAGCATGGGTGGGAACCCATGGTCACATAGACCAACAGCATGATATAATATCCAGACGAGATCTTTATATCTTTAAAGGTAAAGGTAAAGGTATCCCCTGTGCAAGCACCGAGTCATGTCTGACCCTTGGGGTGACGCCCTCTAGCGTTTTCTTGGCAGACTCAATACGGGGTGGTTTGCCAGTGCCTTCCCCAGTCATTACCGTTTACCCCCCAGCAAGCTGGGTACTCATTTTACCGACCTCGGAAGGATGGAAGGCTGAGTCAACCTCGAGCCGGCTGCTGGGATTGAACTCCCAACCTCATGGGCAGACAGATTCAGACAGCATATCGCTGCCTTACCACTCTGCGCCACAAGAGGCTCTTCCAAAAGAGGCTCTTTATATCTTTAGGAGATATAAAATTATGGTAATTAGATTGCTTTCAGAAGCTAGGGGGAAAATAAAGTTGTAATAGTCCTGCATGTTCTTAGTCATTTCATGCATTAAATTTTCTGGATTTACCTTCAGCAATTCCAGTGGAATGCATGTACTCCACTAGCCCATCACATTCTGTCCTTGTTTGAGGCATATAGGAAATAGATGTGTTTCTAAGTGGAATAGGAAGCGGGGTAGGGTAAGGGTTTTGAAACAGTAATGATATTTCACCGCCTGTTCCTAGTCAGCTCAAGGAAGCAAACATTGGTGAGCAAGCCCAGAATCTTTCACGCTGCAGTCAATCATCATGAAAAAGTAGAGCTTGGGCAAAATGGTAACTAATACAAATGCCCTTTTGAAGTTAATAGGTACGCAGTTCAGAAATGTGTTGACTGCTGTAGTCATAGCTGCTGTAGTCATTTGGCACTAGGCTATTTTGGACCAGGTACCAGTTTTACATAGACACTACAGAACTATAGAACTAGAAGAATTATGAAGGCCAACCAGACTGCTAAAGCAAATGCTATGCCAAGATTGGTTCCAGTAGCATAGCCTCCATGTCTCTATACCTCAGGTACTATAATCTTTTTTTCATAGTTAGGAGTGTGTTTAAAATAATGGCTACTTAGGGATAACGTATCTCCAGAATATGAACAGCTCCTGGTTAGAATATGTTTTACTGCATATCTGTACAGCCCACTGTTCTACCATAGAGCTCAAAGCTGGATACCACAGGTTACACTATAACAAACTGTACAATTTCAATAAAATCTACATAAACAACATAACATAAGAGGCAGGGATTAAACTAATTCCCAAGCACAACAGTACGACTTCAAGGGATTTGATAGGAAGAGGACCCATGCATTGTGGGTTCCAGAGGGACACCGCTCTAACTGCAAGGAAAGGTGGGATGTAATAGTTTTTATAAAATAAATACATGAAATGAAATTAATAAAAATAAAAGTAAATTCCATTCTGTCATTTTATGTACCTGGGCTATATTCTTTAACATCAGACAAAGTGCTAGAAGAATTAGGACATCAATTGGTTTCAAGGAGGAATACATTTCTGAGTATAACTTTTCCCACAGTACTATACTGAGATGTACTGCTCACCCAAGGGACCATTCCTGCCAAATTTCACTCAAATAGGAGTTAATGTTCCCATTTCTATAGGCTGTTACACTTCCCTTTTGCCCAACTGGCCTGAGAAGGAGTGAATTAGCATACAAACAAACTTGTCCACCTTCCTTGGGATCCTTATTTTCCAAGGGGAGTACAAATACAGTGGTGAGGAGATCTAACACCTGCCCCTGTAGTATATCGACGTACTCTTATTTCTTTCATCATTTTTCTTCCTTCCTAGCTGACTTGACATCAGAACCAGACCAGGAGAAAGCATGGTCTAAACCATAGAATGTAGCAAGAGAAGAATCAGGGTCAATTTGTGTGATGGTGTGCTCCAGTTTCGTTTTTAAATGCTGGCTATGGATGCGGATAGATGGACAAATAGTCTGGTTTAGACATAAACAAACCCATGCACATTGGGGTCCCCCAACCCACCATGGCTGCTTTTAATCACAGTCAAAATGTCCAAGTAATCCTAGATCCAGTTTCCTTTCTCCAATAGATGATCTAACTCTTGGCCATCATTGATAATCTCTCTTGTATTGCCTGCAGTGCATGCTCATCTGAGTCAAGTGGGAAAGCCTTAAAACTCTGCCTCCATCTCCCCCCATTTGCAGGGCAGAGAACCTGCCTCTTACTAAGTGGACAAAGCCTGAACTTCTGCTTCTGTTCTCCCACAAGCTTCTGCACTCCAGCCTGCATGCCAGCATGTGAAAACAGAGCCTTTGCCTTGCTTAACAGGTGCTGACTCACACAATGAAATAGGTTACACAAAAGATCCATGTCCACATAGAATCAGAAGTCCTCCCTCAGTTGGGCACATGGTGCAATGATTGGTCAACTCTCTACACAAAAATGTCAGGATGATCCTGTCTGGTTGGGAAGAGTGGTTAGCAGGAAGGTTTAACAAGGTTCGGCTGTTTGTGAAGTGCTTCTCACGAGAATGGAGGCCAGAGAGGGAAGAAGGATAATAGTGTGTTGCCATGAGAGAGGTGTTAGCACTTGCCTGGCCGCCTTTCTTCAGGAAAGAGTCTTAGCTGCAAGAGGAGATCTTGAATTGATAACTCTTTAAGGTACTGTAACCAACATAGTATTGTGTTCAGAGCTTCAGAAGAGGGCTAGGGAAACCTGGGTCCAAATCTGCTCACCCATGAAGCTCACTGGTCACTCTCCTCCAGTCTAATCTGCATCATAGGGTTGTTTTGAGAAGGACCTGGAGAAAGAGGCCCTGTGTATGCTGTCTTCCTAAGTTGCTTGGAAGGAAGTGTAAAATATACAGCCACAGCACCCCTCCTATTAGGAGTATGGCCTGTAGTGAAATTAAACGAGGTGGGGATGGTGAGTCAACATCACATCCGAGAAAGGCATTGCTGCATCAAACAAAGCTTTGAATGCTGCAAGGGGTGGTGTAAGTTGTTTGATCATTAAACAAAGCCTCTACTGTATGGTGGCACATAACTGCTGCTATTACTCTAGCTGTCTGTTAGCTGCCTTATGCTTTGACCTGGAGGCCAGAGTAGCTCCCCTGGGTAAATTGATGCCAGCCTGGGGGGGGGGGCATGCAAGTGTGCCAGTTATTAATGTGCACTGGAAGATCCTGGGTGTGATTGTTGATGGGAGGTCTACAAAAGGGCCCATTTGACATAACAATTTTCCTTGGCCCAAGGAGCAAGCATCCCACAGCCCCTTCTTGGCTGGGGCATCTCAACAAGTCTTTGGCTCAGTGTTTTACTTTCCTGAGTAATATTTGGGGAGAATGGGGAAGTATTGCCATTTTTAAAACTGGCCCTGTGCCTGTTGTGAATGTGTGGCTCAGGCAAGTAGACTTTTAGCAGGCTACCCTTCTCCTGCCATGACATGATGAGAAAAGCATGGCCGATCTCTGCATCAGGTCACAGGTGAAATCAGAGGAGCAAGGCTACTTAAAAAATGAATGGGGAAGTGGCAATCGCAGAGCCTGTTCATGTTAAGTTGTACGTAAGCTCATCCAAAATGTACACATGCAGGGGCAATGTATGAAGCCTTTAAAAAACAAAATGAGGGACCAGTACTTGGATAAAGATGGGGACTAAATTGCATATTCATTAAATTTAGCATACAGGTGGTCAATATACAAAATTATGTACCCTGTACATGGATTGGGTATGTTCAATATAATATGTATAGAGCTTTTTGCTGCCTGTGAACCTACCTTCATTTCCTGCTGTTATCTCCTTATCTTTTCTGCTTCTGTAAGCAAAGGCTATTGAAATGAAATTGTTTGCCCAGTGGGGTCTTTGCTGCTCCCTGTTCTTTTCCCGGGTGCATGGTGAAAGCTTCTCTTGGGTATGATTGTTTCCTCCACAAGTTCTCTCCCATCCCAGTGTCTGCAAGATGTTTGTGGATGCTGCTGTTTCTACAACTTGCTGCATATACATTTCCAGAGGGATTTCTCCCACCCATGTGCCTATGTAGTAGTCTTGTCCCCCTATGGACTATAGGGGTGGGTAAAACAAACTTGGAGGGGAGTAGCAACATTTGGACAGAGAACAGGAAAGTTCCCAGTTTTGTAGACTGTTAAAATATAAGGTAATATAAATCTTTAAAAAACATGGATCTAGAAGGCAACTTATGCAATTACTTGATAATGTGAAGGAACATTTGTACTGCAAAGGAGATTGCTTCTTGTTTATGCATGAATCATCAGGGTAAACAGAAAACAATTATCAAAGTAACCTGGAATCATTCAATCAGTCATCAAAGTGAACCCCCCCCCCCAAAAAAAAAAATGCTTGTAGTTTAAGGGAGGAAGAGAGTCTGGAGAAATGAACTTAAACTTCTGTGGGTTTTTTAATCTTAAATTTCATATAAAACTGAAACATCCCCTATCCTTTTTGAAGATAAAGTTACAGCTGAAACAGTGCTCCCTATTGAAAGCAATGGGAGATCAAAATACAGTGAAGTTGGTGGGAAATAGATTCAGGTCAAACAAAAGAAAATACCTCTGCGTGCAAATGTAGAATTCATTGTGGTGATGGCCACAAGCATGGATAACTTTAACAGGTATTAGATTCATAGAGGGTAGGTCTATCAGTGGCTACTCTCCATGGGAACTAAAGGGAACTTCCACGTTCAGAGGCAGTAAGTCTCTGAATACCAGTGCCAGAAGTCAACATCAGGGGAAGCCCTTGGCCTCTATGACATATTGTTAGATCTTCAAAGGAACTGCTTGGCCACTGTGTGATACTGGATACTCAATGGACCGCTGGTCTGATCCAGCAAGGCTCTTCTTGAGAATACAAGATTAAAGCAGATTAAAGCAATAATGAATTAAATAAAAACATTTTTTGGCATAATGCATTTTAAAAACACACAGATCTAATGGATGGAAATGATCATGACTTTATCATGAATGTGTCCGCCCATTTCTGGACTGATCTTTTTTCATTTAAATGATTTCTCCCGGTTGCCTGGACTGTAGGCTTAGTTTTGCGCGTGGGTTGCTTTCTTCTGGATCCTTAGGTTGGCTCCTCAGTTGACCTTCTTTAACAAACATGGTTTTAAAAAAAGAAACATTACCTTTCAATTAAACAGAGACAGTCATAACATGACTGATAATAAGGCAATTCCTCCTCCCCCTCCCCTTCATCTGGCCAAAGTGTTGGGAAACTACCCAGAGCTGAAAAGGGCATGTTTAAAGGACAGTGAAATGCTTTTGATAAACATTCAGTGGGAAGATAATGAAGAAAATCGGGACTCCAGGAAGAATGTCCTACCATGTGGGACTTGAACGTTCTTCGAAGGTGCAAATGAAAAGGAAAAGGTTTTCAGAGGAAGCCAAGTCCCATACTGTGTGAACAAGCAATGTTCGGTGGCCTACTGAGAAGTCTGACTGATGTGACAGGAGCAGTCTCAAACAGTGGGCTGTCTCTAAGCACTTATTCTCGTAGCACACAAAGATTAATCTCCTGGTTCTTACACGGCATAGAGAATTAAGGTGGTGGTGCTCCACGAAGCCCAGGACTGGATTAACGACTAGGCTAAATAAGCCACAGAGCGACGTTTCAACCAACTGGGGCCCTATAGTGTCATAATTACCTAGGAATTCCCTCGTGTGGAGCAGTGCCCCACCCTGTCCCCTGTTCTTCTGAGGTCTTTCAAAATCCCCCACTGCTCACAACATAGTGCCTGCTCTATGATCAAGAGCAGCTGCTGTTTCCAAGGTAGGGGGGGGGGGAAATCTTATGCTGCCTAGTGTGAGATGTAGAAAGCAGAAGGGACTTTATATGAAAGAGGAATGAGGAAGGGGTCAAATGGGACGTGGAGATGGTTTGCTTATAGGCATGTACGCATTTATGCATGTCTCATCCTAACGGGAGCACAATAGAATATACGGTCAGGAACATGTGAGTCCAGAAGCAGTTTTTTTGGCTTTATCCCCTTCGGTTTTGATACAACCTAGCTGCTAGCATTGTCAGCTTATTCCAGGCTGGGTCTAGAATATTTCTGAAATTACAACTAGGATTCCCAAACTCCATAAGGAGCTGATTGTTCTCCTGGGATTACCAGACTGTAAGATTAGTTTCCTCCAGGAGAAATGGCAGGGTGAAATCTATATCATCAGACGCTGCTTTCCCCCAGATCTGCAGGAATTTCCCAAACCAAGAAGCAGACCTAATGCTACCAGAAATTATCGAGGCCTTCTCAGCTATGACACTCCAGCTCTGAAACAATACCCTCACAGCCATTTGTCTGGCTTCAATTCTTCCACAAAGTCCTTTATTGGTTTACCAGGGCTTCCTGTTAAGCATTATTCTTCTCTGATTTGTCCCCAAATCACATCCACTCCCTACTCCACTATTTCCGTTGTTTTGCTTTCTCTGTATGTTTTAATTGAGCTCTCTTTTCCATATGTTTCGATTTGGGTTGTGGAGGGGTTTTTAAATTTAATTCCAATGAGTTACATTATTCTATATTTCTGATAAGAGGTTTTAATACATTTGCATCTATTTTACTCGTTTTTGAGCTACCTGAGACCCTTCCGACCTTCACGCCATTAAGTTGCAACCAACTTATGATAAATTAATTCATGGGGTGTCCCAATTAAGAAATGAGCAGAAGTGGTATGCCATTGCCTTCCTCTGCATACCAATTTATTTTATTTATTGCATTCGTATACTGCCCTCCCGTAAGGCTGAAGGTGGTTCACAAAGAATGTAAACAAGAACAATACATCAAACTCAGTGATTATAATGAATGAAGGTAACAGTAATAATAATCATAAATAGAAAAATTATATTATAACAGGGTAAACAGTTTAACAGGCCCATAGTTGGTCAGAACAATCATATGAGTTCAAGAAAGAGAGGTTTGGGGGTTCAGTAGATGTTTAGTTACAGTCAACATCAACCAAATGCCTGGTGGAAGAGCTCCCTTTTGCAGGCCCTGCAGAAGTCTCTCATCTAAATACTCACTGTGGCCAATTCTGCTTAGCTTCCAAGTTTTGGCAAACTCAGCTAACCTGGGCTATTTGGGCAGCTGTTCAGACTAAGGCGTGAGCTATCAATGGTTAAAAACATAGTGCAATCATAACAAAGTCAACTGTTAAAGTTGCTGCTAGGGTTGCCAGGTCCCTCATAGCTGTTGGCTGGGGATGTGGGGAGCGCATTCCAGGAGTGGGGAAGAACACTGAAAATAAATGCAATGTTATGATGTCACCAGGAAGTGACATCAACAAATCAATGGCTGGGGTGATTCTCTCACTTTTGCACAAAAACTCTGGATAGATTAGCTTCTTACCAATTTGCCCAAAAGCCAGAACACCACCCCTCAACAGCACTTGTTGTTTTGGGGTGATGTCTGCATGTAGCATTTACTTCCTGCTTCTTTCCTCCCTGTCTGGTGCATGCCCCTTGTTTCTGAAAGCTCCAAAACAGGGAGAGAGGCTCCAAATCAGGAGATCCCAAGGCTCCAACTGGGGACTAACAATCCTAGTTGCTACCTTCTAAATACCATAAGAATGGCAGGGGAGGGGACTATTACCAGAAAATGTACTTGTGGATTGTCTGATATGGTGACCAAGCCATGATCCATAATAAAACATAGCAGGACCAAGAAAATCTCAAACATCTCCTTTACATGTTAAAGGTAAAGGTAAAGGTATCCCCTGTGCAAGCACCAAGTCATGTCTGACCCTTGGGGTGACGCTCTCTAGCGTTTTCATGGCAGACTCAACACGGGGTGGTTTGCCAGTGCCTTCCCCAGTCATTACCGTTTACCCCCCAGCAAGCTGGGTACTCATTTTACCGACCTCGGAAGGATGGAAGGCTGAGTCAACCTTGAGCCAGCTGCTGGGATTGAACTCCCAGCCTCATGGGCAAAGCTTTCAGACGGCTGCCTTACCACTCTGCGCCACAAGAGGCTCCTGGCCCTTTACATGTTACTGTGGTACAAATGAGGATACGTTTCTGTAGCTCATCCCATGGTTCTCCTTTAAGGGCCCACAGGCATGTGGGTGAGATAAATAGTGTGAGTCTTCCCCACAAAGGCATTGCCCTTAGCTGGAAGATGTGTTGGTAGTAAGGTCTTGTGCAGTTGCCTCTGTCCATCTGTACTAGGCCTTTAAACATAGCAGCATGATGTGTTCAGTTCATGGAGAAGTGATGCCATAACGCTGCCACACCTAACTGTCTCCTTTAAAGAATACACATTTGGACTATCACAGAAAAACAGTAATCATATGGTAATGTGATGATGTGCGATTGCCATTAAATCAAGTGCCATCCATATACACAGACTCTTCTGTAGCTTCCTGATTTCATTTCCAAAATATGTTAAATTCCCCATCTCATAAATCCCCATTAATTCACAATGGTGTACAGTTGTTCCTCACTTCCCCTCCTGATTTATTGAAGAATGTTGCACAGCTGCCATGTTTCACTCTACAGTTGGCTGCCTTTTAGTGTTGGCTAAAGTGATTCTTTGGTATATCAATTTTGCTTCCTTCATGGTGCCAGGTGCTAAAAATGCTGAAGATGAAATATTTCATGCCATCACTGGCCATTTCTAAGTAAAACAAGTGCTACTTACAAACTTTGCTTTAACTCCATGATCCTGCTTTCTTCCATATGATGATATTATTTATTTCAAGACCTAAAATATACTTGTCACGTCCAGTGTTTGTCGAAATAAGACATCTCTTGTCAAAATTACTTTTGGAGGGGGGGGTCAAAGAGGCTTTTATACCCTGCTTTTCACTACCCAAAGCAATTTCAAGGTGGCTTACAATCACCTTCCCTTTCTTTCCCCACAACAGGCACCCCGTGAGGTAGGTGGGGGCTGAGAGAGCTCTAACAGGATGACTATGAGAATACATCTATCAGGGCTATGTCTAGCCCAAGGTCACCCAGCTAGCTGCATGTGGAGGAGCATGGAATCAAACCTGGATCTCCAAACTGGAATCCACCACTCATGACTATTACACCAAGCCGTCTCTTTATACTTTATACTGTGAATTTACTTTGACAAAGTCCATTTTTTAAATTTATTTATTTATACTTTGGCTTTTTTACTACCCTTCCCTGTAAACATAACAGCAATAAGACATAAAGACATTAAAACTTAAGAAAATCCAGTATGAACCCTCTCCCCCTTTCCACCAGCAGCACCACCCCTTCCTGCTTGACAGGTACAATCTGCCTTGGGAGTTCATGGGAAACAACCCGATATGCCAGCTGACTCAGGGAAGGGCACTAGATCTTACTTGCACTGGCTTCAACCAAAGACCTCGTGGAAGAGTTCTGCTTTGTAGCCCCTGCGGAACTCTGACCACTCCATCAGGGCTCTCAGCTTTCCCAGGAGCTCATTCTACCGGGTTGGGGCCAGGACCAAAATAGCAAACCTCCCTTGGGTCAGATATCTCCAACAACTTTGCACCCGCCAAGTGAAGTGCCCTGTGAGGGACATACAGAGGTAGGTGGCTCCTCAGATAAATGGGGCCAGACCACGAATAACCTTAAAGGTTAGTACCACACCTTTAATTTGATTTAATTTGATCCGTGCCACAACTGGCAACCACTGCAGCTGCCTCAGCACAGTCTGGATATGGGCTCTCCATGGTGTACCTGTGAGGACCCTATCAGCTGCATCCTGTACAAGAAGCGATTTCCAGGCTAAGGATAAGGGTAGGCCCCATATAATGGGACAGCATTACCATGTGCACTGGCTCCTCCTTATCCATGGTTCCTCGATATATTTGTGAAACAGCCTGGGGGGTGGGATGTGTCTGGCTGTCCAATAGGGCCAATCAGGGTGAAGCCAGCAAAGCTGGCTGCACCATGGTTGGCCCTGCCCCTGCAGCTCCCGCCCTCCATCCCTGGACTTTAGCCTCTTTGCTCTTAAGCTGGTTGGCCAGGGGCCATGGGACAGAGCCCTTTCATGGCCCGTTCTTAGGAATGGGCTTTGAAGCTAGTTTGAATATATTACTGACGTGTCAACTTAACACTGACCCAAGCAGGACAGATCACAAGGCTTGTGGATTTAATTCTGAAAAGATCCATGTATGATATTTACATGTTTATGTGTTTTATATGTTACATATTATATAATTAACCTGAACCTGCCTTTACTGAAGAAGCAGATACTTTGACTCACTCTGTAGATTCTAATTACCAAATGGATGCTATTGCAAAACAATTAAATTTACCCCGAACAATCTATATGATGAAAAATTATTATCTATCATTGAACAAGACCTCCGAATTGTCATGGCCCTTGCTCTAGTGCAGGTGCAAAGATTGTGTTTAAAAAATTCATTCATTTGACTAGAACATGCAAAAGACTGGGGACTTGTCTGATCACACAGGCGATTTGGGTGTATATCAAAGTTTCTGTGACCAGAAGACATCATAGGGTGATGGACCCACATATTATATCTATGGTTACCACTCCCGGCCCCAACCCCTATGGTAAGAATCATAGAGATCGTGAATATTCTAGAGCATTACATGGCATCGCAACATCATTTCCAGGTTTCTAGACAGAACTGATGTTACCCAATTGTGTGGTGATGTCCTCTCCCCTTCCCCCACTAGAGTGCCAATAGAGGGACAAGAAATTGGTTGGAGATTACCCACTAGAAGCAGCCATATGGCAACCCTAATCACATCCAGGGTGACATAGCACAGAGCCTGATCTGTCTTCTGTACACTTTTGCAAGCTCCATTATGTGTACTGATTAGATTGCTTATTCTTTGGTCCATCCGTTTATATCCAAAGAGGAAAGATGGTTTGCTGTTTTTAACGCACTTCTGTTTTAACTCACTTATCATTTTCTTCACCATTTTCTTGATAACTTCCTTATTAAGTGGTTACAGCAAATAAATAAAATAAAATATTTATCAATGAGAGCAAGCTTTGTGTTGCAAATTGATGAGAGATCAGTAATTAAGGGGGAAGAGCATCAAGCCCTAAGCAACAGTAGTTTACAACAGCGAATTAATGCATTTTTTATTGGTATTTTGAGCCATGTTTGCCTTGGTTATAATTTCAGGGGCATTATTTACTTACTCTCCCTGTTTTCTCGTCTCTGGTGTATTTTTCTTAAAATCTTCATTTTTTTTCTTAATAAAGCTTTCCACCCCTTAATTTGCTATATTGATATAGTCTGTTTCATGTGTCACACAAATCAGGATCTATGCCAACTGCAGTTGGTTTTTGGTTAGATTCAACTCATGGAGGGTATGGAGTGTGTGAATCTAAGGGTCCCACCTGTCCACACTCACTGCAACCTCACATCCTGCTCCTAAGGAACAAGGGGGGCTTCCAAGACTCCGCTTGGGAGGAGTTAAGAGGTAGGCTCCAGCTCCAGTTTGGGAAATTCCTGGGGATTTGTGGATAGTGTCAGGAGAGAGAAGAACCTGGGAAGGGTGAAGAGCTCAGTGGGGATGTGCCATTTCTTGGCCAGAAAATGATTTCTGTAGTCTGGAAATCAGTTGTCATTCCAGGAGAACTCTTCTCTCCACGTTTGGTAATTTTAGCTAGAGGTCTGCTGCCAGATGAGGAATCAGCAAAAATCACTTTCCTTCCAGCCACTGAAATTTGAGGTGGAATCAAAGCCAAGGATTTCCTGAGATGTTCTCATTAGGAAGAAACTGTTACCCCCCCCCCCCCACGCACACACACACAAAACTTTGAATGCCTCCTATATAAAGCAAAAGTGTGTGTATGAAAAGACTGATTTTCTTAAGGTTGGGTAAGGGGAACCTTCAAATTACTCCTTCCCTTTCAGACTCTCTGTTGCAGGCCTCCCCAGTGTGGTGCCCCTGGGCACCCTGGGGCCGGCCAACACATTACCTGACACCTGTCAAGTGTTTTTAAAAAGTGGCATCAGAAGCAGCTGATGACTGGCCATTACTGATCTGATTGGCTGGGGAGATTGTTAAAAACTTCACTTTAATGGCAGCTCCCACCAGAACACACTGTAAGACTGAAGGTAAACCGTGGCGGCCATTTTGTGGCAGGCTCTGCGCCCTACCGCAGCAATTGTGTAGCAGGACTTGCCACGCTGTGTCAAAAAGTAGCCTCTTGCTCTGCTGTGTCCATGCTTGCAGCCCAGGGCCCTGCTTCACATTCAGCTTCGTTCCCTACTACTCCACCTTGGAAAGGAGAGGAAATGAGAGCTAGTGCCTTCTTTTGAGCAGACTACTTGTAACACCTGTGCATTTGTAGGGTGCAATACCCTGCTTATACAAAGCAAAGCAGATCTTATATGACGTCTCATATCACATGCACCACAGAGATGCATCACATGTAAATAAATGTTTGCAAGCATTCACTGTATCTGGAGTGTTTTCATTTATTTATTTATTTATTTATTTATTTATTTATTTATTTATTTATTTATTTATTTATTTGTTTGTTTGTTTGTTTATTTGTTTATTATTATATTTATATACCACCCTCCCCGAGGGCTCAGGGCGGTTTACAGGAAATGGGAAAAGATACAGATAACATATAGTAACAGGAGATAACAGTAATGACATTATAACAATAATAACTTAACATGATCATAACCATAACATTAGAAAATAGAAATTGCAAGAGCCTCATCCCATATTTACTCCAAGGAGCCTGTAGCATTTTTTCTTCCCCATTCTAGCCTCTCATCACCTGTGAATTAGGGTGAGGCTGACCAGCCCACTCTGACCACTACACCACACAGGGTCACACACAGCTCCATTTCCCACGATATACTATACCACTACAGGAAGTGCAGCCTAATGAAGAAGCAAAAGCCCTTGGAACACTTAGCAGATCTTTCCCAGTTAGTCTGGTTTCCCCCTACCCACATCTTGCCTACAAAGCGCCTAGTCAATGTGATCTATCTGCTAAGCAGGCAGGGAGAATAAGCCAGGAAGAGGAGGGGGGGATTTGCTCCACATTTTCTTCCTATCACCGATTGTCGGCCATGCTTCCACTTGAGGTGAGCATAACGTCTGCCTGCTTTTAATAGAAACATTCTTCATGCTTTCTAACAAATCATGTATCTCTGAATTCTGCATATAAAGTTGTAATTCCGTCAAGGGCTAGTAATGACATTGATAAACGATGTCACTGAAACCCCTTGCTTGAAATACAGCTTTAATTATGGACACCTGGGTCCTTATGATTCCTTATATTATTTCTGTCATAGCAGTATCTGGTCTTCTTCAGTGGGCCTCCATAGCAATTTGCTTTATCATGAGCTCAAGTAACACAGAAGTGCACAGCAGACCCTGCCTGCATTAATGCAATCTGCCCTGGGGTAATGCAGATGGGTAGCATAAAAAAAAGAAAACTATGCAGAATGGTAACAGTAAATATAATATTTCTAGCATTCTAACGCTCAAACCATACACAACAATGACACTCATTTACATGAATCTTTTTACTTCTTTTAATTATCCACAGTATCCTTGGAAGCTGCAATTCAAAGCAGAAAAATGGTGGGGGAGGGGAAAGCTTTCTTAACTCCTTCCTTCCTTCCCATTCATCCCCTTGCCATTCATTTCCCTTCACCAGGTCCCTCTTCTTCCTACAAGTTTAGGAGATAGGGGAGGGAGACTGATGAAGCCTGGGAGGGGTCCACCTTAAGCAGACAGGCAGCAAAGAGTTAAGCTGGTGCTCCATTACTTTCTTTCATGATTGCTTTGAATTTTAAAAAAATCAGAGGGAAGACCCACTTAATTGAACACTGCCTGTAGCTTGAGTCTGGAGTAGCTAGGGCTACTCTTGGGTATGGCATCAAGGCATACCTGATGCCACTGGTGGCTTAAGTTTCCTAGCCACATACAACTGAAGAACAAACAAATCAGAGGAAATACAAGGCCTGAAAACAAGTTCATAGACTGTCTCTCTATTTGTTGGTTCTGGGAAGTATGAAAGGAGTAGAGATTTTCAAGAGAATGGTTTGGACATTCCCAGCCAGTCTTGCATGGAAATTCCATAATTGCTGATTAGCACTCTGGTGGGTGACATGCCTACAGCTGCCCTGACATCTAAGGTGGGAGCATCTCAAACCCATAATCCGACTCATTTAAATTAGGCTTGCCATCTTGAGTCTAGGAAATTCCTAGAAGTTTTTTTTGGGGGGGGGGTGGAGGGGGGAGCTTGGGAAGGGCAGAGGAAGATCTCAGCTTCCAGATATACATGGAAGATGTTGTTGAGGGCATATTGCCAGGTGAGAAAATATAGGAGACAGAACTTTCAACTGTACATATAAGAGCTTCTGTTTGTCTGAGAACTTTCTGGTGGAAGTTTCCCTAAGAGCTGTGGATGGTACCTAATAGAAAGAAGTTGTTTTAGAAAGAATTTGTTTTAATGTTCTATAGGCTTCCTAGACTGTATTCTTGGAAAGTGCTTGAAATATGCCAACCAGAAGGAAACAATTAGCAGTTCACAATGAGTAGTCCTGTTGATCCCCATTGATAACCTGAGAAAGGAGACTGAGATTTCTAAGATTTGTTGGGGGAACTGCTGATTGGGGAGTTCTCAATCAAATTCTCATAATTCTTGAGCTTGGATATGAACTCATGGCTAAAATGCAAAGGTATATGCAGGATCATTCTATATGAATGTGAAAGACAGTGTGAGTATGGTTATGTGACTGACAGGACTCCCATGCCAGTTTATATGTTAGAAGTCATGTTTCAGAATTTGGCCCTGTGACTGAGGGTCTCTGCCCATGGTCCTGGCAATATGATCTGTTAAATCTTTGGTTCTGATTTGTTTACATCCTGAGAGGCAGTGCTGAGCAGCTGGGGAGATGGCAAGGAGCACATGGAGAGTTGCTGGCAAGGTGAGGGGGTTTTCCTTCTCTTTTTTTGCCTCTTCTAATTGAGGCCACATTGTGTATGGGAGTGAGGACAGTATTTGTGGGTGAGTGGGGATGATTATGTGAAGATGTGAAGTAAAGCAAAACAAAACAAAAATTCTGCCAAAAACAGGCTGACTTATCTTCCATGAAAAGATAAGTGATTCTGTAAGCAATATTAGGTTTGCTTTCTCATATAAGTAGGATTTATAGTTCTGGAGGGGAAACAGAGTAACCAGTGAATGATCCCAAATGCTCAACAGGAAATACACTGGAAAGTATTACTTATGTAGGTGGGATCAAAGTTTTGAAGATAACAGTCCTAAGATGACAACCTGTGAATTCAGTGAACAGACTTTCTTATGTTTTTTGCCATGTTCAATCCTCTGAAATGCTTCAAAATTTAAATCTTCAATCCTAGTTTGCCCAGAGACACTACTAGGATACGAAAATAGACAGATGTCCCAGTAGGAGGACTTAGACAAAGAAGCATGAGCAAACCTATTGTTAGGGAAACCCAGACTCCAGGGGTATTATGTGACAAAAAATATATATTAGAGGCCCCAACCTGGGTCCATTCCGTACACAGAGGATAATGCACTTCCAATGTGCTTTGGCAGCTGGATTTTTCTGTGCAGAACAGGAAAATCTACTTCCAAAGTGCATTGAAAGTGCATTATCTATTGTGTGCAGAACAGGCCCTAGACAGCTCAGTCAAACCCGATCTCTCTAGATCTTGGAAGCCAAGCAGGCTAATATTTGGCTGGAAGACCTCCAAGGAATAATAGAGTTATGTGGAGACAAGTAATGGCAAGCAACCTCTGAACAGCTCTTACCTGGCTGCCAGACAATTCCAGGATTTCCTGGCTACACTACACATGCCATATATATATATATATATATATATATATATATATATATATATATATATATATATATATATATATATATATATATATGTGTGTGTGTGTGTGTGTGTGTGTGTGTGTGTGTGTGTGTGTGTGTGTGTGTGTGTGTGTGTGTGTGTGTGTGTGTATACTTGAAAAATGGACTTAAATACAAATAGCAACATCATTGTTCCTATTAAAACTTTTGTAAGCCTTTGTAAACCAATTGTCTATATAGAGAGCCAGTTTGGTGTAGTGGTTAGGAGTATGGATGAGCTGGGTTTGATTCCTGGTGAGCCGGGTTTGCTACTAATCTGGTGAGCCGGGTTTGATTCCTGGCTCCTCCTCCACATGCAGCCAGCTGGGTGACCTTCGGCTTGCCACAGCACTGAGAAAGCTGTTCTGACCAAGCAGTAATATCAGAGCTCTCTCAGCCCCACCTACCTCACAGGGTGTCTGTTGTGGGGAGAGGAAAGTGAAGGCGATTGTAAGCTGCTTTGAGACTCCTTTGTGTACAGAAAAGTGGCATATAAGAACCACTTCTTCACAGGCAGCAGAAGTTTCTGCACAAAGCATGCCATATTCTGGTTCTCACCAATATTAAAGGCCAAGGGCAGGCAAGGCATGGAACTTTAACAACATTTATTGATTTTCAAAATGTTATGCCACCCTTCCCCGATGGCTCAGGGTGGCTCACAACTCATTAATACAAAACAAACGTTAAAAAATTAAAAACCAGTTTACATCAGTACCTAGGTGTTCACTGCCTTATTTCCAGTAGGACAGCGGTTCTCAACCTGGGAGTCGCAACCCCTAAGGAGGGTTGATCAACCCTTTTCTCAGGGGTTGTCAAGGCTGCCGCAGGCAACTCTGCTGGTGGGTGGGAGCTGGGAGGGAAGGGAAGACAAGCCCCAGCCTAGATACCGTGAGTGGGGGACCGTCTCCATCGGAAGAAGGACCTGGGAGAGAGGGGGACCTACAATGTGAGGCCTCGCCGCCGGCTACCCACCTGCACATGGCCCGCATCTACCTTCAAGCCTTGCACTCGGGTGGCTGCGTGTGCAGGCAGGACGAGGAACAGCCGGGCCTCGCCTGTACCACCTTTAAGCCTCCCACTCAGGTGGCTGCGGGTGAGCAGGGGGAATGCCCAGGCCTCATCTGCACTGCCTTCAGGACTCCCACTCAGGTAGTTGTGTCAGCAGATAGGGGCACCACTGGGCAGAAAGGGAGGAACAGCCTCAGCGTTGCCTATGTCGCCTTTGAGCTTACGTCGCCATTCCTTCCTTCCCCCTTCCTCCCTCCTTTTTCCCTTTCCTTCCTAATGCCACAACCTTCTTTGGGTTGCTGAGGCCGCTACCACCACCAGAGGGGGTCACAACATCAGGAAGGTTGAGAACCATTGCAGTAGGAGGTAGGGGGAGTAAAGTGGCATGCGGAAGTTGCTGTCTGTGTAGGGAGGCCAGTAGTTGTTGGTGTTATGTGAGCCCCAACTATAGGCCCGGTGGAACAGCTCTGCCAGGCAGGCCCTGTTTTAAGCCCCACAAGGCCCCGATCTCTCTCAGAAGAGCATTTCACCAGCTAGTGCCAGGATGCAGATGGCCCTAGGCTCTGGTTGAGACCAATTTGACTTCTTTGGAGCCGGGAATCTTGCGTGCTCAGATTTCTCTGTGTGGCATTAGGGAGAAGGCGGTTCCACAGATATGAAGGTGCCATACCATTTAGAGCCACAAAGATAAGTGCCAGCACAATGAACCTCATTCAGTCCTCAATCTGGAGCCAGTGCATCTGGGAGAGATGACTGTGCTTTTCTCCCCCAAGACGAGAACAAGGGTCATCAAACTAAAACCTGTTGATTTTCATTCCTTTTTTAATTTACTTTGACTCATAGCATGATGTCTATGGGCGGGTGTATATTTCATACCAAATTTAGCTTGACATTTAAAAAATGGCCTAGCTAGGCCATCAGGTGATTATTCAAATATTTCCAGAAAGCTGGGGAAATGTTAGGGGGGGGAAACAGATAAATGCATTTACAGATGGCTAATTAGTAAGAGGTTTGAAACTTTGATTCCAAGAAAGCTGCAGAATCATTCAGGAGTTTTACCTTCACTTTAAGGTCAGTGGTCCAAATGAAATAACTGTAAATTACAATCCAATAGAAGCTGTTATTTTGCTATCATTAGAAGCAACTTCCATTCTGTACCGGTAGGCATTCATACATAATAAAAGTCTACCAGTAACAATTGGCAGATACTTCCCTTCTATTATTTATTTAGGATTGATCTCTACGTACAAGGAGATGCATTAAGCCAAGGGATCTCCTTGTAACGGCTCCCTCTGAAACTCAAATGTGGTCCATAATGTTATAGGCAAGGCTGGGGATTGCCCCCCCCAAAAAAGTGGGGGCTGCTAAAAAGAACTAATGTCTCAAAAAATATTGAAATTATGAGAAAAAACATACAGCTGACATCTTGAGAAAGCTGCCATGTCTTTCTTCCTTTGCTGTTTGTTGTTCAATTGTAAAGGCTCAATTCCTCACTTTTTCAGTTTGTACACAATCTCTGCATGGTTTGTTTTATACTGACTTAGGCCAGCTATGTTTTATATATATATATATAAAATATAATATCATTTCAATATTTGGGAGACTTCTTTTTAGTGGGCACCTCTTCTCTTTTTCTGTTTTTGTTCTGCAGTGAGGCTCCTTTTCTCCCTGGCGGTGTATTTGTTTAAGGCTAGGCATTGCCCAGCCAACGGCAGGTTAGGGAGCCTTTCTAAGACCCATTATGCACGAGGGGAATAACGCACATTCGGGGTGGAATGGCGGTGACTAAAATCACCGATAACGCACGGTGTCGGCTGCAACCGGCCGCAGATTCGGTGCATGCTGCCGTAAAAGCCGCGTTAGCGAAACGCGGAAGAAAGCGCAGCTTCCGGGTGACCAGGGCACAACCAGAAGTGGCGCCGGGATCGCAGCATGCACAATCGGTTACTCTGGGTTTTGCCGCCGTCGCGCCCCATCCCGTGCATAACCGGTGTGCTTCGCGTCTTCCCCCTCCGCGTTTTCTATGTGCCCCGAAATGGCCATTTCAGCGGCCATGCATAATGGGCCATAGTGAGCTTCCCCCACCTCCCCGTCCGGGTATTTCCTTTCAGCAGCTGACCAATCAGGACATAATAGGATGGGATCAGCTGATCTCTTTTGGACCAAGCAGAAATGTTGAATGGTTTTTGAATTCTTTTTCATACCTGCTGTGGGGCAGAAGAAAGGGGTGCCCATGGCTTCCACCTGTCCATGCCTTCTGGATCTATGCAATTGGCTGCAGCCTGCAGGATGGGATCTCACCCGTCCACCTTTCGTTTCTGGTCTACCAACATCTTCACAGATGAACATTAATTTCTGGTTTCTTTTAGCACTCAGGTGAAAAAAATGATGATTGATCAGGGACCACACCTTTCATTGTTGCAGCAATAGATCCCCCCTAGTTAAACAAAGCAGGCTGCCAGGGGCCAGACCAGCATTTAAACAATCATGTTACTATAATGGAAACAATTTGTGTATAAAATTATTAACCACATTTTCAGAGTTATGTGAAACTAGTAATCAAGCCCGCTGTAATCAAAATACAGCGGGCGCTAGGCTAGGGAGCCCCTGGCAGCCGCACGCAGCGCTGCTGGCGGGGACTCCCTGGCTGGCAGCCTGACGCATCGGAGGCGCTTTGCGCCTCCCGATGCATCAGGCCACCGGCAAGGGAGCAAGTGCGAGCCGCGCTATGCGCGGCTTGCAGTTGCTCCCTTTTCACCAGGGCAGGAATCGGAGAAGCCAATCGTCAGGTGCTTTGCGCCCTCCGATTGGCCCCACCGATGGTCTGTCCAGAGGAAGGGGCCAATCGGCACCCTTCCTCATCCCGGACAGAGCCCGTCCTAACTCCTCCCTCAAAGCCCTTACAGCTTTATTTAGTCCGCGGCGCCCGTGGCGCCGCGGGCGGGCTTAGGATATGTGTTGTTAATAACCTTTAGACAGGAAAGTATTTACAGTATAACAAGGCAGTCCTAAGCAAAGTTACATCCTTCTAGGACTATTGAGTGCAATGAAGGCTATAACTCTGCTTAGGCTGCTTCAGTTAGGTCACAACAAGGGAGACCTAGCCTTAATCTGTCATGCAACTCACAAGGTGACTTAGACTGTCATCTCACTCAGGTGAAGATACCATATGGATTGTTGGAGGAATTAAAAGTAGGGGAAACAATATCTGCTGTTCTGTACAAATCACCAATTTCCTCTACTGTAATCAAGAGGTAGAAATGGAACATTTCTGCACGAGTCATTTTCCTCAGTTCAACCTCTGCTAGTTCATGAGATTTACTCGGGCTTCCTCATGATGTTACCTGCCTCCCATGGATTTCCTGGGGCTGGTGCAACTCTGCCTGGCTGTTGCCCTGTGATAAGGAGCATGTCACAGCAGGGACATAAGGAAGAGAAAACTTCGGCTGTCCCTTTCCCTGCCCTCCCAACTAGCATTATATAGGATTAGGACAGTTTTTGCCAGTATTAATTTAACAGTTTCTTGACTAGCTCTCCCTCTGAATATTGTACCTTTTCTAAATTTCACATTCCCATCCTATTCCAGTTGTGCTAGTCATTAAGACATTTGAGAGGGTACCATTCAGTTAATGTATTGGCATTAATATCCACAAGTAAAATTCAATGTCTATGTCTGTAAATTAAATCCAGGCTCTTAATGTGTGTTCAGTGGAATGGCTTTGCTCCTGCTGAGCAGACCACAACCAGAGAACAAGATAGGTTTAAAGAAATAACTCTTCAAGTTACAAGCCCTTTCTTACGAGTCTAAGCCTCAAACCAATGGTTCAGAATAGGAGGCTTTACCACCATACCTGCATGCAATTTGCTAAACAGCAAATATGTCTTCAGTTTTGTGGATGTGGAAACTCTGTAAGCCTGGGTGTTATCCTTGCAAGGCAACAATCCTGGGCTCCAGGGATTAATGCAGTGCATTTTGCAGGCAGGCATGCAGTTAGATGGTTGTATTTAAAGATTAAAGAGCAAGGAAGAAGCTCAATACAGAGACTAGGTTGTTCGTGGCAGGAAGTAATGATAGCTGACATCACACATTTTGTCCTCTACGTGCTTTGAGGATTTCACTTAGCTCCAAGACCACATTATTTTATTATTTATGCAGCATTTTCAGGGCACTTTACAAAGTACAAGATGTCCCTCTCCAGAGACATTTACTATCTAAATTTTTATATAAAGGAAAGCAGAGGTGGGTATAATCCAGAAAAAGAATATCTGCTTATTGAATGACATAAATTGAGTTGATTAGCAAGAGGAGGCACAAAGGGCTTGTACTAGTTGCTTCACAGAAAAAGCTAGTTCTGAGGAGAATTTTAAAGAAAGAAGTAGCATCATATTAGTATTTTGACAGGCATTTCCAAACAATGAAGGAGCACAGAAATCTCTAGACAGATGAGGGTAGTAAAGTTGCAGGAGTAATGGGCATGATTATTTTGGGATATCAGAAGATCCCCAAGTTCAGAAAGGGTTCATGCATAAGAACAGGGGTAGTCAAACTGCGGCCCTCCAGATGTCCATGGACTACAATTCCCAGGAGCCCCCTGCCAGCAAATGCTGGCAGGGGGCTCCTGGGAATTGTAGTCCATGGACATCTGGAGGGCCGCAGTTTGACTACCCCTGCATAAGAATATGTTTACATGCCAGCACAACTGCCTGTGATAACTCATGTGCTCACTTCCCTTTTCTCACCAGGAGTGGTGTGATCTTTGACCAGAGGTCATGCCTTCTTCCTTGTAACCCCAATTTTATGGAACAGTTTACTTGAAGAAATAAGGAAGACACCACATTTAGCAATCATCAGGAGAAAAGATTTTGTTTGTAATTTTTCTGATACTATGGAATTGGTAACTATATAGACTATGATTATTAGGTCTGATTCGTTCTTATTCTCTGTTTTGTTTTATGTGCTTTAGAAAATACAGATCATTGTACCACTGTTGCATCTTTTTGTGATCCACCTTCAACACTTGGATGGGAGGGATATTGTTAAAAGCATTTAAAATAAATGAAGTTTAGAGGTACACAACTACAGCTTAAAAATTAGTAATAACTACGGAACACTTTAAAATCTTTTTGAATGGAGTATTATCTTTTTCATGTATAACTCACTTTTCATGGAAGAAATATGGACATGTTACTATTTAAACAATGAGTGAAATGCTGGGGGTTATTTTGCTTTTAAAAAACTAGTTATTACCTTGCACACTTACAATTGAAGCAGAGTACTGCAGTGAATTGATAGTCTGTATACCAGAAGAAAGAATGGCAGACTGATTATTTTATGGCTATTTTGCAAAACTGATGAGACAGCAAATGATAGTCAATCCTATTAAAAAGATTAAGCACGTACATACACACACACGTTCTCCTTCAAAAAAAATCCCTATATTGCCTGCATTGGGATAGGTTGATATGATTCTACAATGCAAGAAGAGTGGAAATTACAGAACATCTGCAGTGAAATTGGTTTTCTGTGGAATCACTTACTGCCAATGACTGGAAGGAAAAATACTTGTTTATGCCCTTATGTAATGAATTTTTATGAGGTGAAGTTTGCTGTTTATAAAAAAAAAACACTTTAAACTGCCACAGATGTAAAATAATAGAATTCCAAATTCAAAGCAATGAATTACTGCAAAGACAATCACCAGTAGAATACTATCTGCTACCAAACACCCAAACTGAACTATTATTCTTATAATGACATTAAAATTTTTCATCTGTCTAGTTAAGTGGGGAAAAGGTGTCAAAAGGGGCATAAGCCTCATCTGAGGCTCAAAGAAAAGAAGTATATCTGCATTTGTATTTGTTGAGCTCCAAAATGGCTTTTTCTTGGAAAAAACAAAGTCCAAAGGTTTTTGCAAGAATACATTCAGCAATTCCTCAAAAAACAAATCAAAGGATGGAGAGTGTTTTGAAACTGTGAGAATCCAAATTAGAGAAGTACAGGTGGGGGGGGGGTTGCAAGAGCTTGTGGAGCCTCTCATTTGCTCCTCTTTCACTCTTTCCTCTTTCCTTCACTGAACACCACATAGGCTCTCCCCTTTTCCTGCTTTTTTCTCTCCTTCCCACTCACTGTCAAACTTACCTTTATGCCTCTCTGTCCTAAGTTTACCCAGGTCCAGTTACAATGTGCTAGTGAGGCCCAGTTGCACAGTAGGAAACCTGCAAGGGCCACTTTAATTTCTCCTCTATCCCCTCCTCCACTATTTCCCTCCTCTTCACAGCCCTCATATATTCGACTTCTCCTAATCCCTTTCCGCCTTCTCACCTATCAAGCAACCATACTTGTATCTCCCCCCCCCCACAAAAAAATCTCTGAAGGCTTTCTATTAAGTATTTACTTCATTTATAACCAGACACTCACAACAATAGAGGCCAAAGGAACTTACACCATACTCCTCCATTTTATCTTCATAGGAGCCCTATCAAGTAGGTTAGGCTGAGGGTATGACTGGGCAAAAGTCACCCAGTGAGTGTCAATGGCCAAGAGGGGATCTGATCATGAGTCTTCTAGATTCTAATGTGAAACTAACCTTTACACCAATCTTGCTATTGTGGTGTGGCTGTTTGTGTATAGGAGGAAGCAGCTAGGCATGTGTGAGTTATGGAAGTTGCCTGGTAGCAAGATTGTTGCCGTGCCTGGTCCCAATGAGTCCTCCCTCAAAGGTCAAAACAGCCCTGGACAGGCCCCTGCTTGTTCCCCTGCTTTTTACTGACAGAAGCCAAGATGTGAAGGCTTTGAATGCTGTTGTGGGTACCTAGCAATGGCTACTGTGGCTGTTATAGTGATATTTCAGAGTTTTCTGTAAACTTGGGGCTTTTCTCAGGTTTGTAGAAAGATCCGTCTATATGGCTCCAGTTCTGGGATTTGAGAAACCATGGAGGGGCTATGTTGAGAATTGGATATAGTGATCCTGGTTCTCCCCAATTCCATATGTCAAATTAACAACGCCTTTTTGATATAAGGAGCAAGATGAGATCTCAACTTACCCTTTTCATACCTATAAAAACGTCTTACTGTACTGAAACTGGAAGAGTTAAAATGACCACCTTCCTTTTATAAAGTAGAGGACAACATTAAATAGGAATGAAAATTAAACAGGTTTTCCTGCTGGTGGGGAGACAGCAGTACTGTGCCAAACTGACTGCTAAACTAATGATTGCCATAACTTAATTACCCTTTGTGTGCTTAATATCAACCCCCCGTGGATTCTATCAGAGTGCAAACTGTAACTCTAGCCCTCCTTAGGTGATTACTTAGGGGAAATTAACTTGTTTAAGTTGTGAGGTATACGTGTAAAATGTAGAGTCCTGAGAAGCAACATCTTTTTCTTTTATGTTTAATTTTGCACTTTGGGATTATGAAGACCAGCTCTTCCTTTTTTTTTCTTGGCAGAAAATAATATAAACAACATTGGCCAGACATCTGTAGGGATTATCTTCTTTGCTTCTTTCTCTGCTGCTCAACACAGGCACCAATAAAGCAGCAAGATGTTCTCTGTCTGTGCAGGGATGTAGCATTTCTTAGATGGGTTTAAAACAGGCCCATAAAAATCTCTCAAATTCAAAAGATTCTGTCGCTCATCTAATCCAACAACATACATCTGTGTGATATTTTGTTCCATTTAGAATCTGTGACAGGTTCTCTGAAATAACTTGTAATGACCACTTCTCCAGACATGGTGGCCATCAATACTTCTGGATTCTCCAAACAAAATGTGGGAGGCTCATTGAAGAGGGATATTTTAGCCTTTTGAAATTTAAGCCATCACATATTATAGAAACCTGTGGCTTGCAACTGATAACTGCATGACACATGGCTATTACAAAATTTATATCCCACCTTTCTTGCGTCATCAGGGCAACCAATAAGGCAAACGGATTAAAACACACCTTAAAAACCACTAAAACCAAACAAAAACACATTAAAACCAAACTACACACACAAAAGCATACAAACAATTAAAGCAAAGGGCAATGAGGTAACACTGGATGAAACAACATTTTCACCATCTGGCAGAATATGGCCACAAAAAAGGGATAGATCACGAGGAAGAGAGCTGTAGAAGATTGGTGCCCTAACTGAAAAGGTCCTGGGTCAGGGTGCCACCAAACGAATCCCAGAAGCAGAAGCACCCAAAGGAGGTCCTCAGAAAACAACCATAATAGACTCTTTGATGAATAAGTGGTCCTTCAGGTATGCAGGACCCAAGCCATATAGGGGGTGAGATTTAGCTGTATGCTATGTGAGCCTGCCCATTAATAAAGATAGACAGAGAACATACAGCTCTACCTTTTGAAATTACATACTTGAACAGCAGAAACTGGGCTTTCCCCCATAGAGATTTACCAGATGCAAAGGTTATTGAGTTGTAGGTATCAAGGAAGAACTCCAAGGCTGCTTTGCTGGTTATATCCTGCTGATTCATATCCCTTTTTGAGGTGAGATTGTGACAGACAGGCTGAGTTCTGCCTTCCCCTGAGAGTGTCCAATGAGAGCTGATGGAATGTTGACGAGGCTGTTGGAAAATATCAGTTAGGAGCAGCAGTTAACAGTTGGCAGCTTAGGGGTTAAGGGGAGGGGGATGACTGAAGCGGAGCTGTGCAGGAGAGCTGCTTCCAGCAGGCTGAAAATGGCTAATTAAAGGATACCAGTTGCAGGAATCAGACTTCAGTTCAAAAGTTCAATGGAAGCAAAATGTTACTTTCCTCAGTATCACAAATAAAAGTTGTCTCCTTGTTTTAGTTTAACCCTGCGGGCTCTGTGTCAAAGGCAAAGAAGCACATACACAATTTAGTATCTTGGTTGTTACATATGTTATAGGACATGAATACATGGTAAAAAGGTAAAGGTAAAGGTATCCCCTGTGCAAGCACCAAATCATGTCTGACCCTTGGGGTGACGCCCTCTAGCGTTTTCATGGCAGACTCAATACGGGGTGGTTTGCCAGTGCCTTCCCCAGTCATTACCGTTTACCCCCCAGCAAGCTGGGTACTCATTTTACCGACCTCGGAAGGATGGAAGGCTGAGTCAACCTTGAGCCGGCTGCTGGGATTGAACTCCCAGCCTCATGGGCAAAGCTTTCAGACGGCTGCCTTACCACTCTGCACCACAAGAGGCTCTTGAATACATGGTGGCAGCACGCAAATGCTTGAACCCTAGCTCCAATAATTCTGTGCGAGTGAGGCTTTTTATTAAAAGAGGTCAGGCTACCCTGTCTCTGGGGAGAGAGGGGGGGGGGGGAGAGAGAGAGAGAGAGAGAGAGAGAGAGAGAGAGAGAGAGAGAGAGAGAGAGAGAGAGGCCCCGAGATGTGAAATGGCACTGTGTGTTAGTGGGAATGGACCTTTTCATTTTATTTTGTTACTATTGGTTTGGCTGGCTGTTGTTTGGTGTAGTGGTTAGGAGTGCGGACTTCTAATCTGGCAAGCCAGGCTCGCTTCTGCACTCAGCCACATGCAGCCAGCTTGGTGACCTTGAGCTCGCAACAGCACTGATAAAACTGTTCTGACCGAGCAGTGATATCAGGGATCTCTCAGCCTCACCCACCTCACAGGGTGTCTGCTGTGGGGAAAGGAATGGGAAGGCGACTGTAAGCCGCTTTGAGCCTCCTTCAGATTGAGAAAAGTGGCATATAAGAACCAACTCTTCTTCTTCTTCTTCTCCTCCTCCTCCTCCTCCTCCTCCTCCTTCTTCTCCTCCCCCTTCTCCTCCACCTCCTCCTCCTCCTCCAGTTGTTTTGTACCTTACCACTTATACTGCTAGTTGGTTTCACAGCATTTTAGCTTTTAGCTGTGGGATGGCATTTACTGCACCATTTGACTATCCACTTTGGAAGCCACCTAATACCCTAAACCAAGAGAGATAAGACTCGAGCATTACAGCAGTGACTTCCATATTATTATTTTTGCTGTTGTTGACCACCACTCTCGTGGCTGTTTACATAAAAACATTAAAATCACATAAAACCCTGGTACATAGGCCAATATTGGTGGCGAAATGGTAATAAATCTACGGATATCCTTCCAAAGAGGCTAGTATATGTCTGATGGGAAATAATTACTTGTGGTCAAGAGCTCTATGAGTAGATGAGAACTTGTCTCCCTAATGGTTGTTCTGTTATGAAGCAGTCTTTAAAGCAAACATCAGTTTCAAAACTCCCTGCCCAGACTGCCCATTCCCTAGTAGTTCTCTCACGAGCCAATCTCCCTATTTTCATTGTAACAAGCGTGCCACAACTGTTTGATGCCACAGTGGGAATAAGAAACGCCCACCAATTAGAAATGCCCTCACTACTTTGGCTCAGGGGCTCCTGGGGCTAACAAGTTGTTTTTTTTATTTGTAACTCTGTAGAAGAAAGATCTGTCAGCCTCACTTCTCAGTAGACTTATGGCAGAGCTGCTGTAGCTAGAGCTCCTTGAACATAATGTCCAAGTAAGGATGTTTGTCGTTTAATGGCACTGAAATATCTGGTTTCCTCGTCTCAGTTGTCTCCTGTGCCTGGACCCCTCATTGACAGTCTTTAGGAGGCAACTGAAAAGAGTCTTTTAGGACTGCATTTTGATTTAGTTTTTATTATTAACTGTCCCATTTGGAATTTTTATACTTTGACTATTATGGGATTTTATAATTGTTGCTTTTTAAAAATGTTGTATTTGTATTGTAAGCCACCTTGAGTTTTGCCAGGGAGAAAAGTGACTAATAAATATTAAGCTGTCTCAGAGAACAATCCTGGGACAGTTACTATTTAGGTTGGCACTGGAACAAAATTCATATTGTCATTTACGAAAGAGAAGGTGTATCAATTTTTAAGGATTTTGTTTTTTAAAAAGAAATGCTGTTTTGTTATGAAAATTCCTCAGGTTCCATTTCCATTTTAATTAAGTTTAGATTGGATGTCTGCCCACTCTTTCTGATGTGTGGAAATCAGCAGATTTTCCTGAGCAAAGGTGTTTCCATCTAATCACAATATTGGGAAATCTAGCCCACGCCCTCTCCTCACAGCCATCCTCTATGCCTGTAAATGAAGAACACAAGCAGTCCTTCCATTGTGTCTGGTGAGCAGATGATACACCCCACCAATTGCATTGCAGAGGAAAGTAAACCTACCTATCCAAATCTAAGCAATGAAGGGAAGAGCTCGTTTTTTCTATCCCACTTTTTACTACCCAAAAAATGTGTCAAGGCAGCTTACAATCGCCTGTCCTTCCTCTCCCCACAACAGACACCCTTTGAGGTAGGTGGGGCTGAGAGCTCTGAGAGAACTGGAGTGGGGAATCAAACTTTAGGGAGCAACACTCTTACTGTATTGATGCAGTGTTACCCAAAACCACTAATTAATTTGCAAAAAAAAAGTGGGATACAGGTAACTCTATCTCAAGGAAACCAGAAGAGTCAACAAATCAAGAGAAAAAGCTCACTATGAAAACAAGAAACAAATCCTCAGAACAAAAAAGGAAAGGTGGAAGCAAACCATATATTACATAGAACCCCAAACAATGAAATTAATACATCTCCCAAACTTTTCTCCCAAAGATCAAGCATGGTAACTCTTTTAACTAATCCTCCCTTGAGGAAAGAGATGCAAGAATGGCTAGATATTAATGATAATAATAAGACCTGTCTGTCAAGAAGCAGTGTAGAGGCAAGATCCAGCTGGGTTGAGTTTAGCATTATCCAAGCAAGGTTTCTCCCTCAGGATGCAAGCAGCAATGAACATAGAACACATGGCCAATGTTAATGGATGGCAGCACTTTAAAAATTCCCTCCAAGACAAACTGTGTGATTGGCCAAGGCAACTCACCTGATTGGTTCGAAGAAATGCTGTTTCCCAGGGAATGAGGAGAAACAGGAGAAACATTTAAAAAGAAACAACGAAAAACAGACAGGCAGGATCAATTAAATCCCAACAATTTATTATGTTAAGAGATTTAGGGGTTGTTCCAGGAAGCCTTTGAGGAAGGCTTCAGAGTTCTCTGAGCAGGGTGCTAGGATACAGGCCGCTGTTTCATTCATTGATTTACCTTATTTGTACCTCTCTTTTCCTCCCTAATGGGGACCCCGGGTAGCTTACATTGTTCACCTCTTCTCTCACAATGGCCCTGTCAGGTGGGTTAGTGTGTGTGTGTGAATGACAAGACAAAGGTAACAGACTTCAATGGCCTGAGAGATTCAAAGCAGGGTATCCAAAATCCTAGTCCAATATTAGAACATCACCCCACTTCTCCAAAATGCAGCAGCTTCTTATTCCAGATTTGTGGATCCCCATTGTTAGGAGGCCCACATACCTACACCGAAACAAAAATTGCTTTTTTCAGCCCAAGACAAAACAAAGGCTACAATTGCTCATTCTCGTGCCCAACCCAGAGCTCTCAAATCACTCCCAAAGAGATATTTTTATTTGTGTGATGTATTTTTATGGCACCCCCTCAACAAAAAGTTCAAGATGTTACAACAAAGCACAACTGCAAATAAATTTAAACGATCAATCCAAATGCATAATATTACAACACACATTACAGGTAAAGGTAAAGGTGAAGGTATCCCCTGTGCAAGCACCGAGTCATGTCTGACCCTTGGGGTGACGCCCTCCAGTGTTTTCTTGGCAGACTCAAAACGGGGTGGTTTGCCATTCCCTTCCCCAGTCATTACCATTTACCCCCCAGCAAGCTGGGTACTCATTTTACCGACCTCAGAAGGATGGAAGGCTGAGTCAACCTTGAGCCGGCTACTCCCAGCCTCATGGTCAGAGGTTCAGACAGCATGTCAGCTGCCTTGTCACCCTGCGCCACAAGAGGCAAACAAAACCAAGATCAATACAAGTGACCACTCAACAGAGATAGAATACTCGTAAGTTAAGAAGATAGGGCAAAAACCCCAGAAAAAGAAACCAGGGCACCTGCAAGTCATAGGAGTAGGTGCCAGGAAAACTGATGTCTCATAAATATATCATCAACCTTGATCTATTACATGCAAAACACTCTTTAAGATTCTTCAACATATATGAAAATTATATTGGAAGAATCCATTGTACTTTGAAGACTTTAAATCACCACACTGGTCAGCCTGCAAGAGAGGTGGGGCTTGGGCAAATATCGAACACCACTCATACTGTAATCCAAATAAAATTGTCTGATTGTTAATGAGCCATTTGTAGAATCCAGTTTACTCATTTATATATTTTTAAAAACTCCACTCATTAAGCTTGTGTCATATAGGAGATCAGACAAGGTAAGTTCAGCCTCTGTAACCTTAGAAATCTATGAATATTTCACCATCTTCTTTATCTATCCTTTTGCTTTCCTCATCCTCCCACTGCCTCTTTCAATTTAAATGCAAACACTAATTTCTTCAACGCAATGAATTAAACATGCCTATGCTGTATTTTGAAATTGGATCTTGATAGTACCGTACCACAAAGGACAGGGCTAACAACTGCCACCTTCAATTCTTTGTTTATTTATCTCACAGCAAAGGGGAGAGATTCTATGTTGAGGTCACAGTGTATGAAATGATCAGTTAATGGCACAAATAAATGCACAATGGCATAGAAGGCATTAAATGTCTTAATATTATTAAGGTTATTGAGGAGCACATATAACATTAAATCATTGCAGAATAGTGATTGAGGGAAGTCTTGCTCATTCTCAGAGGTTCTGTGTCTTCATAATACAGCACATACTTTGTGCACAAAAGGTCCCTGGTCCAATTTTAACCATCTCTGCTTAAGAGTGTCAAGCAGGTGGTGTTGGGAAACACTGTTTTCTGTCTAGGACATGGTGGGAGACTGCCACTCAGAACAAACATTCCTTAAGTAGATGGATCAATGATTTTTGGTACAAAGCTGCTTTGTACATTTCATAAAACTTAGAAAACATCAATGCATATATTGTTTTTTGTTTGTTCGTGTGGAGTGAAAACCAGTCTACACTCAAGAAAGATACTAGGCATGGGCACAAACCTAACCATGAAGCAAAATTTTTGATGAACCCCACCCCCACTCATGGTTCATAAACAGAAACTCATGATAGGTGCAACATCACAAACTTCCATGAACTGGATGGAGCAGAAAGTGGGGGTTTAAAGGGATTTTGAGTCCTAAACTATGCTTTATGTTCCCCGGGATATCCAGAAAAAACAGCTGAGCAACGGTGAGATGTCCCCGGCTACTCAGCTGTTTTGGAGTGAATTCTGCAGTTCCTTTAAAAGGACTGCATAAGATAGCATGAAAAACTGATATTCCAAAAAAACTGAGTGGAGGGGTGCAAGTTGCTTTTCAAACTGAATTGTACAAACCAATTTGTTTCATGAACAAGCCACCCAGTTTGGTTGTGGTTCAGCCACAAACAATGAACTGAACCACATTTTCCTGATTCATGCCCATCCCTAAAAAGTTATAAATCATTAGCACGGCTTAGGGCAGGTCTCGTGAAACCCTGGAAATGTTTCCTTAATGGGTAGAAGCTAACTATTTTTAAAAAATGTTTCAAAATGTGTTAAACATTTATGGGGTGATAGCCTCCCAAAATGGCCAATGATGGGTCTGGGGTGAGGTGGGAAAGAGAGGGTAAGCATGTACACAGCTATGCTTCTCAACCATATTCTGCATGATCATGCCACTCCTGAAGTTTCTTGAAGCCTGAAGAATGTTTCAGGGGTTTCTCAACAATAAAAAGTTGAGAAAGGCTAACTTAGGGTTTGAATGTGTGAAACCCCAATTCAAATTCTGGCTACCTCAAAAGGTTTCTAAGAAACTTTTTAAAAAGCTGCTCAAGTTACATACAAACTATTTATATATTGTGGAGAAACTTTTCTCCAACCCTCTTGCATCCTTCTGCCTATTGCTTAGAATAAGATAATAGAATTGCTTAGAATAAGACAACTTGTGTAGACTGCAAGTAGAGATGGTCATATGCTGATTGCATACCATATAGCAAAGTAGGATGTGTCTTATGGTTGAGACCTGGAAATATGGGAAGAGGACATATGAGTCACCCCTGGTTCTTCTCACATTATTTTCTTCAAATACCTAAAACAATTTAAAAAGTCCCACTTGGATCTGCTTGGACTATTTCTCATGGGGCAATAGTCTTCAGGTAATAGAAATACACAAAGCTTTGAATATGTAAATGGTTCAAGCAAACATATGCCACAGCGGCATTATCACTGTAGCTTAATATTAAAAATGTGTTGTAAGCAGCACATAATGAAACTCAATGAATTTGGTAGTGGTCTGTTCCATGGCTAATTTGGCCCTGACAGGAAGCTTGGCCCAAGGTCACACAGCAAGCACATACACTCAGCATAACATATATCACAAAGTTGTTATGAGAATAAAGTGGAGGAGAGCAATGAGAGATTCACTATGGGCAGCTATGTCTATCCCAACTGAAGTGCACCCAGCGTATAAGACGATCCCCCCACTTGGAGGCATGTTTTTCAGGGTGGAAAAGTCGTCTTATACGCCAGCAAATACTGTAATTAAAAAAGTGAGAAAGTGGCATGCATCCTATCCGTCCTCTGTAAAATCTGAAGCCTTTCTACAGCCTGAAAAGCCTTCCATCAACTTACTCTTCTGCTGTAGAACACTTCAGACTCTGCTAGACGGAGTAGAAGGGAACAGACTGGCGCTTACAAAATATTAAGGTGAACCAAGATGTACAAGGATGATCAGAACTGAAAATTTCTTGTTTTCAGTGCTTTGTGTGCACAGTTCATCAATAAAAAATAAACTTAGCAAGATTTTATGTTCTTTTTATTCAGTCACTTGCTGAGCTCATCAAGTCTATAAATCTTTGTTAGGTTACATCGTCAGCTGCTGTAATACAGTATACAATAGTAATTAAGATCCAAATTAAATCAATTTTAACTGGAGGAAAGTAAAGACTGTGGTTTTACTTTCTTTACAATGTTACTGTTGAGAAAAACACCTTGAGAAGGAGAGCGAAGAAGGGAAAAACTTGTATGCAGTTGGCGTGGCTGAATATAAGGAAACTGCATTCCAAATTTGGAGTACATTGTTTATTAACCTTCAGCACTTCTGGCAGCAGGTACACAGAACTGGAGACCTCAGGAGGTCCAACAAAGGGCAAGGAACAGCCAATCAAGGGCGTTAGTACTTTGGACGAAACTGGGCATCTTCATAGCACTATATAGAGAATACTATAATCCTATGTACAATTAGATGAGTCTAAGCCAATAGAAATCAACAGGCTTAGACTAGAGGAATTCCACACAGGATTGCATTACAACAGATTCTCTTCTTTAGTAAGCATAAACAGTCTACGATGTAAGGATGTAATTTACAACCTTATGGTACTGAAGGAGATGGATCAAATTTGGTACCATTGTGTTGGTTATCAGCGATCCTTTCCTTATTGATATGCTGCAGTTCAGCCTGTGTGCTTCTTTAGTACAAGGTGAAGTTGTCTTAAATATCTCATGCTGGTGGCTGCAAAACATCCCAAGTCAAGCAGACACAATGGTACTGCGGGATCATGTCACCAGGGTGGAATTTGTGAACTAGGTTCAAAGAATCTGCAAATGAAGCCTGATTCAATGATAGTTACAGCATGCTTGTAATGCTACCACGTAAGGGCAGCGTTAAACCAGGAAACAAATTGGGTGAAGCAACTCCACAATTTGTGGCAAAGTGCACTTCACTGAAACAATCAATTTGTTTTGCATCCAGGGGATTGCACGGCACCAGGCTTATCTGCACAGGTAGCAGTACATGTTCATGTAGTGTCACTGTCCTTAAAGGGAGTATTTCTTTTCAAACCTTCAGTTCTGCGAGTATAAATAAAATGGGACAAAATCAATAACATTTATTTACAAAAATTGCTCATTTTTACAAACAGTGCTAAAGTATTTTATATTAAATTTAAAAAGGTGACATTAATACACAATATTGTATTTAAATATTCTCAAAAAGGCTACTAAGTGTACACTTCTTTCATTTCTATCTTGTATTTTAATGGCTGTAGATCATGCACTTCCATGCCACATTTAGGACAGGTAAAATACATATCAAATAAGTAGTTACTTTTAAGGCAATAATAACAAAAAACATGTGAACAACCAATGGTATGAGGCATAGTTGGCCATTCTCCACAGAGACAGCATTCCTTACTACCTGCTGATAAAGAATTTTCCTTATTGGAACACCCTGCAACAGCTAAAGACCAAGAGGAAAGTCTAACTTTGAGTTTTTGCGTGTTAATAAGGGGCAAAAGAAAAATGAGAAATTCTGCAAACCCATGCCACAAAAGTTCCCTGTTCATGTATTCAAATCCAACTTGACGAATACTCTGAGGCTGACAGAACACAGACCTGATTCCTAAAATGCGCTCAGTGAGGGTAGCGAACGTTCCTTTCCGAAGAAAAATCAGGAAGTTCAGTAATTCACAAAGTTTGAGGAGTCCAACTGCTAAATTAATGAAATACTTGGTCTTCCGGAAAGACTCCAACGGACGATTACTAAACAAATCATAACACCTTTCTTCCAGCCACCTACCACCAACAGTGCAAATAAGATACCACAGTTTCTGGTGCTTGCTTAGTGTCTGGTAGTTTTGCTTCTGGGATAAGTCATTCTTGTACTGCATGTTCAGAATAGCCTGTCCCACTGTCGCATTCTTGGAATAGATGGTGAATCTCCACAAAAAAAGCCAAAGAAATGCTTTAACCTCTGGTTCAAAGCGAGCCAACAGTCCAGGTTTAAATCCATGAAAACATCGAGTAAACTGGGACCAAACCAGCTGCTCCAAGGCTTTGTTTAATTCAAGGGCATCAAGCTGACTTATTCGGAGTGCAGGGGTCACTTTTTTGCCGCTATTGTTGCTGGTTGCCATTGTCAACACACTGCTTTCTGCAACAAAGAAACATCTATTATTAACAATCTCCACTGCACTTTAGTATTACTTTGGGCAACAAGCCTGCATAATAGATCACTCAAAGAGAACTGAGGCTGCAAGAGACAGAGAGAGACCGCCCCAAATTGCTAAGCACAGATCTGAACCTTGGTCTGTTCCCCCCTCCTCCCCCAGCTTGGCAACTATCTCGCTCTCGCTGTCAGTCAATCTCGCTCTCTCCACATACAGTACACACACAGAAAGAGCAAAACTGACTCTTAATTTGTTTCCTCTATTGTTGATATTAGTTTTTAAAATGGAATTCATAATGGGTAATGGTACCAATTAAGTCTGACTATTAAGTGTTCAACAAGTTTGGTATAATAAGATGAACACACACACACCATTTTATTTTAGAACATCTTTTCTGGAATTATTTGTCCTCTCTGGATCTTTAACTCTTTAGTTGGTAGCCAGAAAAAAAGTGACAGCATTCTTTAAAAGTTTAAATGGGCTATTTCAGATCTGTAGTTGTTCAGGGGCAAAGTTCCAGCAATTACCTATTGCTGAAGTGAAGGTAAAATACAAAAATTAAGAGGAATCATATCACCATTAAGATGGTTAATAGACCTTAAATGTGTCAGGTGGACCTATTAAGGAAAAATATGGGGAAGATAATGAAGAAAGTCTTGCCAGATGAGCACTTACTGTATCAAATAGTGTAAAAGGAAGAATGTGAATGAGAGAAATGTAAGCATTTTTAAAGTGCAATTAATGTACAAACAACCGTGCTATTAGGCAGTTCAGTAAAGGGAAATGTTAGATTTTCCCTCTATCCTGAAAGGATTCTACCTTCATTTGATTGAAACAAGCATTCAGAATCTTTGTTTTGCCTTGAAAGTGATGGCCAAATAGTGCTGGCAGGTTTTTTTTGGGGGGGGGGGCAATGAAGAGGTCTGTTCAGTTTCTCTACTTTGAGTGAATCCCTTTCACATCAAGTTACCTGCCACACAGCTCTGCTCACTGAATAGATGACTCTGTGGCACGTGAGAGCATTTTAGTTCACTAACCCAGGCCTGCTCAGTTACACCACTCACCAAATGCTGTAGAAAACATCCAATGACTGCACATTGGCAATTAACAATTTAAGGCCACCCAGCCCTCTTTCAGACAACCTGATCCTCTGTTGCTGATTGAATCATGGAGGAAGTCCAGTTCCTTCAAGGTGTCTAAAAAATACTTTAGTCAAGTCTTACACCATGTTCTGAACATTGCAAAGCATTAGTTGTTAAAAATAACTTAAAGTTTTCAAAACTTTTAATAAGTTTGGTATGCGGTTGATGTACACCCCCCTGAGATAACTTACTCAATGGGTAAGTACTCAATAAATGTGCAATATATGCCTAATAGGCATTAGACTAGCTAGAACTGACTTCCTGCCTACAGTTCCTGGAGAACTAATTTAGGCATCTGGGAGTGTGATGATACTTTGACATTTCCACAGCTATTACTCTACCATCAATTTAGATGTGAAGACAGAGATAAAAGTTACTAGCGAGGCACTAGCCAACTATTACAGCGTGTAGTGGTTAGTGTCAGATTAGGATGGGGGGGGGGGGCACAAAGTTTTGAATATCCATTCTGCCATGGAAGCTTGATTTATGTCCATAGGCCTGTCATACACTTGGCCACCTCAAAGTCTTTTGAGGCTAAAATGGAGGAGGGATGATATAAGCTGCTTTGGTTCCTCATTTGAAAGAAAGACAGGGTATAAATGAACTAAATAAATAAAATGTAGTATCAGCTAGTTTGAGGCTGATAAATCCAAAACAATAGGCAATCTGAGTCAGGTGCACAGTTCCCAAAGAAAATGAGATGGCTTTCTCACTCTCACTCCACATACACACACACCCCTCCAGCATTTGTAAATAAATACAAACACCAGTGATATCTGAATACATTTTACTGGACATGTACTTTTGAAGGGTGTGTGTGTTCCTACCAGCTGTACAACACAATGTCTGTCATGAAGATTCGTGTGTGTTACCAACTAATATGTTACATTTCCCTCCTACTAGCATTCCTTTATCTATGTTAAGTTCCTAGTACAGTTGGGCATGAAACAACAGAATGTATACAAGTCATTACAAATATTCCCCCACTCCCTGAAAGTTACTCAGTATCTTTACCTACCATATGGCATTCAGTTACCATTTTCAGTCAAGGAATAAATTAAAAATTTACAGAGGGCCCAGTGATTCTGCAGCTATTTGACCAACATATAGCAGGGTATCTGTGATGGGGTCCTTTCAAATCACAATGCAGCTAATAATTCCTTACAGAAAGAAATTATAATACATTAGCACAGTGAACAGAAGCAGAGAACTCTTCTAGAACAACATCCCAGAAGAAATAAGAAACATAAAGCTCACCAGCTTTAGAGGGAGCCCTCTTCAGAGAACAGAAATGAAAACAGGTCGCTAAGTATGGTTAAAACTGTCAACAGCTTTGAAAGCGACCATGTACAACAACACCCATAGCTCATGTATCACATTACAGCAGGAGCCCTTAATATGCCCTATGGCGGTATTATTACTTTCTGCTATAAATATGAATATAGTTCTGTGGGTATGATTAATTTTTCTATATACAGCCAATGTTCAGACAAACCGCTCAAAATAAATCCTAAGGATTGAAACTGGGTTTATACAAAGGTGAAAAAATATAGCAAAGGGAAAATGTGAGCAGGAAACAATACACAGAAAACCGTCACCCCCCCCCCCCCAAGATCACTCAAAGAGAAGGCACAGTCAATAACTGTGTATTACTATGCATACACAGGCAATTGCACACCTTCATGATTCACTGTACCAAAAATATTATTCAAGTGAGAATAGGTGAACTGCTGTAGGCCCAGAGAAGCCTGAAAGTCAAATTCTGATAGCTTGGTTCCTTGTATGATGGATTTTGAGTTATGTACTAGAGAACTTGAACAGAACCTTAAGTAGAAATCTGGACAAGTAACATAAAAATATCCTTAATAAAATATTATAAAAAAAATGTTAAGATTTTTCAGAAGTTTATTAGTAATGGCAGCTAGCCATTACTTAACAGCTTGCCCATAATTTCCAATGTTTTATTAGGATGTACAGATGCACCGGGGGGGGGGGGAGGAAAACAGGCTGTTCATGAGTAGCAGCAATGAGACCTAATCAGCACTATCCTAGATCTTCTGCAACAGGGAGAGGCTCTTAGGCAGACTACATGTGGAAACAGGAAGGGGCTCCCAGGATACACCATTTGAACATTTATTAGTCTACAGCGCTTACATGAGATAGTGGGAAACGAGAAATGTGATAGTACAGCCTGAGGTTGAGAGAGAAGAGTGGTTAACTTTTGAATTAGGAATTGCCTGACGCACAAGGCACACCAGTTTTCTTTATCTTCTAAGAAGTTACAGTATTCTGGAACAAAGAATATTCAGTGAAAACTTCTCTAATACCTTACTTAATATCCCTGATAACTGGCCATGCAGAATGCACCCAAATAAAAACTGGAAAAAAAATTGTCAGTAACACTGACCACCAGGAAATAACCAAATAAAACATGAATTCTTACAGGAAAAAAATACAGACAAGACAAACATTGCTGTACTATTGTAAAAAAACATTTCTTTAAAAAAAGTGGTCTAAGTCTGGACGTTTATATGAAATGTTTCCAGCTAGAATTTCGTTGCAACATCATACTGCTTTCCTTCTCAGAAAACAAACTATAAATCAGTTTTTCCAATATATCTAATAGTTCTTTTAAATAACCCAATACATTGTCCATTTTTTATTTTACTAAAATCAAGAGTGCCTCCTGTATAACATGTTCCATAAGAAAACAAATTACTGTATATCACCAATAAAATAGGTATTTCTCCTTCATACGTTTTCGCATTGCTTATTGAATATTGTACAAATTATGAATGAATATATTTTATTTAGAAATGTATTACTGACAGAAATCTATCAATAGTAAAGTGGGCATTGTCAAGGGCCTGTCAATATTAATGTAATTATGATTAACGGGATAACATGGATTTTAGCTTTAATACCAAATAACATCTCCGACACTGCTGCTATCAATATAAGCATTATTATTGACCTGTTCTGAGGCTCAGAACTAGATGTATTACCATTAGGCATATTTGTCAATGCATTCTGCCTACAAAAATTCTACATTTAAATTTACAGGCCTGTAAACTTTGGCAGCAGAAATGTATGAGTTCAAGTAATCTCTAGGGTGTCATTTCCCCCCTAGCTATTCTGCTGTATTAAACTAATTTATGCCAATCCAATGTCACTGCCATCTTATTCCCACTCTTTTTTAGCATAATTAGCAGAAAACAAACGACATTTTCATAATCGAGGGTCACCCACTCTAATGTAGGTTGGCCTTCAATATCTTCAGGAGCCAAAGCTTAAGCTGAAAGAAAATAATGGGCTAAAACTCCTATTATAATACTTCGACTATTGAAATCTCTTAATTGCATCCATTGTGCATGTAGCATCTTATTAGTGAATCTCTCTCTGTAAATAATACTACAATGTGTCTAAATTTCTTATTCTCTGCCTGCCTGAGAGAAACTCAGACCATTCACCTCAATAGTTAGGGATATAGTATTATGCAGCCAGCAGTCATTTGGTCAAGAGAAAGTAAACTACATCCCATGTTCTAATAACAGCACAGCTTTACACCTCTATTCCCAACTGCCAATCAGTGTCTTCATCACTTGTTGAACAGATTCTCTTGTTGAATCTGGACATCAAGCCTTGGGGTGGACAAATATGCCTTTGGTTTAGAGTAGCGATCCCCAACCTGTGGGCCGCAGACCACATGTGGTCCTTCGACTAATTGGAGGTGGGCCCTGAAGGACACCTTCTCTCCCCCCCCGGCCCTTTACTTCACCCCCCCGGCCCTTTACAACACACTTCGGGTGTCATTGTCTCCCATCACTCCCAGATGGGACTATCGTTGCAGAGAAACAAGCTCAGGGTTCCCATTGATTTGTCATTGTCATGATTTAAAATTTCCATGAAAATAAAATGTTCCTTATGTTCATTGTTGTGGCGTGTCTGTATCTTATTTTGAAGGGATGTTTAAACATTACCATAGCGATCAGAGAGCGTTAGGGCAGTGGTTGAGAGTAGAGGAGTAAACTACCCCCCCACCGGGCCTCAGTAAAAGGCGTTGAGTGGTCCCCGGCGTTGAGTGGTCCCCGGTGATAAAAAGGTTGGGGACCACTGGTTTAGAGCACAGATTTGTACCCAGGCAGACTCAGCACCTTTCCATTTTCTAACCTTGCAATACTGCCCACCAGTATCAAAGAGCTTGGGACAGATGGTCTGCTAAGGACATATAACAAAAATAACTGAGGATCTTTCAAGATCATCTTCTGGTTTTACTCATTGCTGGCTTCCGAAAAGCAGACTAATAAGACATCTGCTGAACTTTACTGGGCTTAACACTAGGCATACTATTATGGCTAACAGCTGGAAAGTTCTGTGCTCAAATTTGCTAGGTGGATATATGCAAACCTCAGCCTCAAGTCCTCATGTGCCATTGGGAATGATGACACAATACAAACATTGGACCTTGCCATTTTAGTAAGAAACACTAACTGAATTTCAAAAGTGGAGCCACTCTAGAATATGTGATATGATGACACAATAATAGAAGAAGAATTGGTTGTTATATGCCGCTTTTCTCTACCCGAAGGAGGCTCAAAGCGGCTTACGCCTTCCCTTTCCTCTCCCCACAACAGACACACTGTGAGATGGGTGAGGCTGAGAGAGCCCTGATATCACTGCTCAGTCAGAACAGTTTTATCAGTACCGTGGTGAGCCCAAAGTCACCCAGCTGGCTTCATGTGGGGGAACACAGAATCGAACCTGGCTCGCCAGATTAGAAGTCCGCACTCCTAATCACTACACCAAACCAGCGGGGAATGGAGCTTGTCAATAAGGAAGGGGCAGAGGCCCCAGTCTTCTGACATGGTCATGATCCATTATACATGGCAAAGGGAGATCTGTGCCCAGCTGCAGCATCCTAAGACAAAACAGACAGTTTATGGAATAAATCAGGTTATGGAATTATAGTAAATCGACTCATCATTTTTTAAATGCAAGAACAAAACAAAAAAACCAAAGCTGCACATTCTGGTTTGAGGGTAATAGCAAGTTTGACCACTTTCATGTATTACTGTTCCACCATACCTAAATCTAAAAAGTTATTTTATTTTAGAACTAGTTTTTCAAAGGGAACGTTAATTTCCACTGTACGCACTGCTTAAAAAAATTACAAGCATTACTTTTGTCCAGCGTGCACACAGGACACACTGGATGAATACAGTTCTATTGGAATTCAGTTACCAGACAGAAAGCAAGTATGAAAGCAACAGACAAGGCAGCTATATTGGATCTTTCACAAAAAAAAAAAAGGGGGGGGGAACCACACTGACTTTCTGCAGGCTGCCTCAGATCTATGGGCTTTCAACCCAAACCACAATAGAGAATCTCTTTAGAGACCTCTACTTTAGAATGTATTTTTATACTCTCACACTCATCAAAGATAGGTACAAGTTACCTCAACAAAAGCTTCACTGGAAGCCTTGAGCATATTATCTCTTAATCACTGTAAAATTAGTTTGTCATTACTATGCCATTAGCTTAAATAACCTTGGAAAAGATTAATTTCATATTACAATTTGAATTTCTATACTCTTCAATTAAGTGCCTACTACTGTTTGAAAGAATAATATAGACTTAGGTTCTCTAACCACTCTGCATAGCTAATAATACTTAACATTTATAAAAATTTCCATGCTGAAATCCCTGAAAATATTAACTGATTATTTTCATGCCATTCCTGTGAGGCATTTAAGCATCATCTGCATTTTACAAGTGGAAAAAAGAGGTTAAAGATGGATTTTAGAATATGTGAGCACTACAATTAATGGTGGGCGGGGGGGGGAGAGCAGACTGCACAACTTCTACTGAAGTACTAATTTCCCCTCAATCACATACCCTTCTAGGCTAGTGTTTTACTCATTTATTTGAAATGTTTCATTGGAGTAAAAAAGAAAAACATAATAAATATGTCAGCAATGATATAGACATGAGAAGAATTCTCTTGACATGGGTCTGTGTGTGAATTTGATGAGGTCCCTTTAAAATTTTAGTATAATGCTTTTTAACTCTTAAAATACATGGTGTATACTAACACTGAACACCTTTCTATATCAGGTGAGCAATCTCTTCTTGCATTTTTTTAAATCAATATCTCATTTGAGAAAGAGTTCTCTAAAGTTTGAAAGCCAACTTTACAACTTTCAGTTGGTCCTAATCAACAACGCACACACTTCCTGCTCAAAAGTTTCTATAAATCACATCGCAAACTTAATAAAACTGGATCCAATGTGTTGACCAGATCACCCTTAGCCACGTGCTTGTTAAGAGCCTCAGTGGCTGAAAAGCTGAGATATTCCTCTACAGCCACCTTGCTACTTCTTTCTCAGTACTTCTATATGCTCAATACATCATCTGTCTTACGAATCTCCATGTAAAATCAATGTACTTATAGATGGAGAAAAAGGCACATTCTGTATTATGGATTGTTGGGAAAGGAACTGAAAAATCAAATGGTCAGTATCTTAATGTCCTTGTTCGGATCAATGATGAACTCACAGTTAGAATACTATGAGCAGTTCTGGTCATCCCATCTTAAGAAGAGGTATTGTATATAGAGGAAGATTTAAAAAAAGATAATCATTATGATAGATAGGTTCCCAAAAGGTTCCGTATATGTTATGGGACTGTTCAATTAAGAAAAAAGATAATTAAGGGGATAATAGTTTTGCATGGTATGAAGAAAATAGACAGAGATCTTTCTCTTCTGTAGGACACATCACTTTGGCTCACGGGAAATCAATGGCTTGGCCATAGATTCAGTACTGATAAAATAAAAGTTACCGTTAAAAATTTTTATTTTTATATACTACCCTCCCTTTCGACTCAGGCTGGTTTAGAAGAAGAAGTGTTGGTTCTTATATGCCACTTTTCTCTACCCGAAGGAGGCTCCAAGTGTCTTACAGTCGCCTTCCCTTTCCTCTCTCCACAACAGACACCCTGTGAGGTGGGTGGGGCTGAGAGAGCCCTGATTTCACTGCTCGGTCAGAACAGTTTATATCAGTGCTGTGGTGAGCCCAAGGTCACCCAGCAGGCTGCATGTGGGGGAGTGCAGAATCGAACTCGGCATGCCAGATTAGAAGTCCGCACTCCTAACCACTACACCAAACTGGCTCTCCAGTTACATTATAACTCTAATAACAATTCAGTGCAGTGAAATGTTCAGGTAAAAAACTTATTAAACAGTGAAAAAAATTGTATCAACAGTGTAATAACAACTGTTTCAATAAATAAGAGTTTGTTCTGGCTGCACTGTGACTCCATTTTTGTTCAGTTTATGGGGCTTCCGTCTGATGATTGGAGGCATATTCAATTGTCTTGATCAAATGCTTGGTGGATGAACTCCTTTTTGCAGGCCCTGTGGAATTGCTTTAGTTCCAGCAGGGCCCTGATATCCTCTGGGAGCTCATCCCACCAGGTGGAGGCCAAGACTGACAATGCCCTAGCTCTGGTCATTGACAAATGAGCTTCCTTGGGGCCAGGGATTGCCCATTTGTGGGTGGTTGAGGAGCATAGAGCTCTTTGGGGGGCATAGGTGGAGAGGCAGTTTCTCGGATACTCAGGGCCCAGACCATGCATGGCCTTGAAGGTGATTACCAAGAAGCCTGATCCGGTAGTCAACTGGTAGCCAGTGCAGCTGTTGGAGTGTGTTCCGAATAAGGGCCCTCCAAGGTGTTCCCATAGGAACCCAGGAGGAACCTTGTTTCTGGTAGGCCAGATCACCTCTCCCCACTTGGGAGAAGAGCCTTCTCTGAAGGAGCCGGTCATGGAATGTATTACATTCCAAACAAAGAATACCGTAACAAAAATAAATCCTCTTTTTGTATGCATACTAGATGCTGTTCCCACCTTGTGGAAACTCTGATTCTCTGAACTTAGGCCATGAAGAAGGGCAGGAAGAGATAAGTCAGTGCTTGGCTCTTGAGGCCATTTTTACATGCTCAGGGTAATTGTGATTGCCACTTTAGGGACAGGAAGGAACTTTCTTCCAGGCCAGATTTTCCAGAGATCCTGAAGGGTTTTTTTTGTGTTTGTTTTTTGCTTTCCTTTGGGCATAAAGCAGGGGTTACTATATTGTGCAAGGGGCTGAACTAGATGGGGCTGGATTTCCGGTACTGTTCAGGGGATTGGACTAGATGAATCTTGAGGTCCCTTCTAGCTCTAGGGTTCGATTTCCTGAAAGGTGACCAAGAGAAACTTTATTTGCAGTATCTGTAGCTGTGCAGTCTAGGTTATAGCTTCTGAGCTGAACAGAGCGCTAAGCAAGCATTTCTTTTCCAAAGTTATAATTTGTCACCACCTCTGTGTCATTCCACTACAGCATTTATCGCTGAAACTATGTGCATGCATTTTTGCATAAAATATTGCCAGCAAGCTACGGCAAATGCTTTTTACACATGCCAAATTTGATCATGCAATCACTCACAGGCATTAGAAGCCACATCAGCTTTTTGCCTAATGTAGAAACAGTCTGGACTGCAGGATTATTTTAAATGGAATGCTGTTTTTTGTTCAAACCTTTCAAATGGACATGTTTATTGGAATGAATTTCAAAGGATGATTAGAAGTCACTTTTAAGATAATTATTTTATTCTTATTGCCAAGTGTAATTATAAGTATGTCAAGCCTGTTTAGCCAATGTTCAGTGTTGACTGCTTTTCCAAAAATTCTAGGCATACAAATAAAGCATTAAATATAATTTAAATATAATTTAAGTTCACATTTTTTTCTCCACATTCCATCACCAGATCTTCCATTGCCTGGCAGTTTTCGGCTTACCCTTTTAGCTTTCTCTTAATAAACGATTGACAGGATAGATTGGAGGGGGGATTATAAAATATGTCAGTGTTAAAACTTCAGTCTGAATTAAATACATATATTAAACCTGGGGCCAAACTGTTGCATTCAGGAATACAACAGGTGCTAGATTGGTGTGTGTGTGTGTGTGTGTGTGTGTGGAAGAACTCTGCGGACAGCCTCCCACTCCCCCCAGGACCTGGAAAGGCTGCAGGCAGCAGTTAGGGGACTTACCGGCAGGGGCAGCTCTCACTGGCAGGGGCAGCCTCAAAAGGAATTAGAAGGAGGAAGGGGTAGTCAGGGGTGGGGGCGGAAGGCAACTGGCTGGCCGCTTGACAGACAGGCAAGCCTGTTGGAGGAGGAGGCACTCAGGGGTGGGACAGCTGCCCTGAGTGGGTGTTAAGCACTGAGTGGCACTTAGGCCATGAGACATGCTTCTCCTCCAAGCCGTTACCAGAAATATATTATGTGGAACAGATTTGCTATAATCACAACAGCAGCAACAAAAACAACATAAGATTCTATCAGTCATACAAGATCATAATCTTCTTGGAGAGAAGTGATGAGTAGACTGCCTCAGGGATCTGTCCTGAGTCCTGTGTTGTTCAACATATTTATAAATCATTTGGATTTGGATGAAGGAATAGAGGGGGCACTTATTAAATTTGCAGATAATACTAAACTGGAAGGGGTGGCAAACACACCAGAAGACAGAATCAGAATATAGGATGGTTTTGACAAGCTAGAACACTGGGCTAAAATGAATTTCAATAGTGATAAATATAAAGTTTGAATTTAGGTAGGAAATATCAAATTAATCATTATAGGTTGGGGGAGAGTTGTCTTGTGCAAAAAGGATTGGTGGGTCTTAGTAGAGCATACATTGAACATGGAGTCCGTAGTGTGATTAAGTGGCTAAAAAGGCAAACGGGATTTGGGGCTGTATTAAAAGAAGTATAGTGTTCAGATCACACAAGGTGATATTATTGCTTTACTCTGCTCTGGTAAGACCTCATTTAGAGTACTGTGTTCAGTTTTGGGCTGAAGCACGGTTTGGAGACCAAGTTGTATGAGGAAAGGTTGAGGGAACTTGATCTGTGTACCCTGGACAGAAGATGATTAAGAGGTGATATGATAACCATCTTCAAATACTTATTTATTTATTTATTATTAATTATATTTATATACCGCCCTCCCCGAGGGCTCAGGGCGGTTTACAGGAAAGGATACAATTAACAATTGTTTTCTGTTATCCCAGACGGTTGGAACAGAACTAATGGGCTGAAATTCAAATGAATTTTCAGCTAAACATCCAGAAAAATTTCCTGAGCGGTTCCTCAGTGGAACAAACTTCCTTAGGAGGTGGTGAGTTCTCCTTCTTTGGAAATTTTAAAGCAGAGGCTAGATAGTCATCTGACAAAAATACTGATTTTATGAACTTGGGCAGATTATGAGTGAGCAGGAAGGGATGTGTCAGTTGTGACCCTTCCTTGCATACCCAGGGCTCCTCCTTGCATGCCCAGGGAATTGCTAATTGCCGCTGTGGATAGGTGAATTTCCTCCAGGCCAGGCTGGTTTCTGGAGATTTTTGATGGAGGGGATCACTTGGGCATGAAATTGGGGCCACTGTGGGTGGGCAGTTAGTTGTGAGTTCCTGCACTGTGCAGGGCGTTGGACTAGATGACCTTAACTCTATGATTTTACAGGCACTTAGTTTTCAACTCAGGGAGGAATATTTTTTGCCTAGAAAATACCAACCTTGTTTCTGGACAGTTCTGAACACTTCACTCTGTAGGATGATGGGTCAACTCAGTGCTTGGTTTCAATTATGCATGGATGTACTTACCTAAGATGAAGGCAAGAGGTAATGGCAACCCTCAGCAAAGTAGGAAGTGGAAGGAATGGGCATACCAGGGAGTTTCCCCTATAAGATCTAGAGACTGAGGCCTGGGAAGTCTTTCCTAGCCCTCCTACAAGCTAGCCAGCTGAAGTTCATTTGCTTGGGAAGACAGAGGTCACGGGTGCTGTTAACCCTTTCCACTCTCTAGTCTGAGGCCTGTCAAGACCCCCACAAAAAGAATTTGGGTGCTTCACCCAATTTTGACAACATGGCAGAGACTCACAAATATCTTGCTTCTAAGTGTAAAGTCTAGAGAGATATCAAAATATATTTGATATCATGACTCAGCAGATGTAACTACTTAGTGCTAAGGGAAAGTTGATAAGGCTAAGTCAGAGCATAATCAGTTCCAAATCAACATAGAACTGGATCCCAAGGTTACATTCTGCACAAGGTGGAGTCTTCTGTCAGAAGAAAATCCCTTGCCTCATAAGAAAACTCCAATGTTAGCAGAACATGATTTTAAGCTCCAACTACATACCCCTGTACTTGTTACAGCAGACCATGGTTGTGCTCCCTAGTTCAGCAAATACATAAATCCAAAAATCTGTTACATTCTTGATTCTTTAGATATAGATTTAAATTGCCTTTATTTAAAGCAAACAACCCAGTAACAGATTGTACTCCTTTGAACATAGTACATAAGACTTTTTTTCTAACAAAGCATATACAATACAGTTCAAAATCTGAAAGCAAACTTTAATTGATTTTAAAGTAGCTTCAGAGCCTTACTTCATGTATACACTCTAGCAGCACTGGTTATCATAGATACATTTATCAAAGAAACTTTCAAGAAGTTGAGAGCCAAAAGCACAAAAATTAAATATAAGCATCTGTAGAAAAAATACACATAGATCAAAGCAAGGAAAACACAAATTAGCACTTGTAGACAAGACATTCAACTTAAAATCCATGGTAAAATTGTGATTTTATGAAATATGGAGGTCGGTAGGTTAATGCTCCCAGTTGCATAAATGTTGCAATTTCACAGAATGGGAGTAACCATCCTTCTGACTTTTAAGAATTTGTCGATACAAAAACATCAATGCAGAGTGAAGCAGGAACATTTACCCCCTCCCCAAATTACCCTCTGTCTAGAGAAAGGTCTCCCAACCATAGTACTGAGGCACTGTATGGCACCCTGAAGCCCCCTCTAAGGTACTGTGGCATGGGGATTATCAAAATGGCAGCTGGGGAGAACCTTCCTACCATGTGCCTGCAATTTCTGGCTCTAAGCAAAGAGGAAAGAAAACTCAAATAAAATTCTACCCTTATTTGGACAAGCTGACTCACCCCCTCCCAAACTGGCCAATGATAGGCAATGATGAGGTGTTGGGAAGGGGAACGGCTCTAATCATTTAAACATTTGTCGGCTGAGGCTCCTCTCACTTCTGGGGTGTGTGGCAGTACCTCCATGGCCAAAAAGTTGGAAAAGGTTTGTCTAGCGCAGACTTTTTCAACCTTTTGAGTGTGGAGGAACCCCTGAAATAAATTTTCAGGCTTTGAAAACTCCCGGAAGTGATGTCAGCTAGCCACACCCCCAAAAGTGTTGTGTCACTGGAAGTGACATCACCACTCACACTCTGCCTTTCTTTCACTCTTTCCCTGCCTTTACTATTTCTACAGCAGCTCTGCCTCATGTAGGTTGGATAGAAAGTCAGGAGCTAAGAAGACAGCCCATATCCCCCATACCATGCCACAACTGATTCCCCCTCCTTTTGATTTTTACAGCCTACCCACTAAGCCCTCAGGGCAGAGACAGCCAGTTCCTTAGCTTGTGGCCAAGAACATTAAGGTAGGAGAAAGGTCACAGACCCCCTCTGGAGCTTCCATGGACCCCTGGTTGGGAATCCCTGGTCTAGAGAGTCTAATGTGAACATGGACTTCCTCATAAGCAGAGACCTCTTCAGTGCTGAGGAAAGCTCTGCACAAACAATCCTTTCCGCAGAGTTTGTGAACAGTGCAATTCTTGTTTGAATGAATTCTGTGTGAGAATTAGATGCCAAGCACAGATCTAGATTACACAACTGCCAGAAACTTTGTTACCTACTAATGTCCACTATCATTAAATGGCATGATTTATAAGATTAGTTTTAACACACTCCATATAAATAGCACTAACAAAAAATGAAAATAATTTTGGGAAGGTGATATCAATGGTAAGAAAAAAAGTAAGTGGTTTAATACCATTTTTATTGGACACTTCAAACTTAGATGTGCACAAAATGACTCTGTCTCCATGACTGACAAAATGACAGAATGATGTGCTTAATTTTTTAATTTCATTTTATATTTTAATATGGATAATATGGATAACAGGGATTATGTACGGACTGTCTTACACTATGCGCTTTATAGCTCACTCATATCTTTATCTACGGAAATAATTTAAGGGAGGTACCATGGGCTTTGAAAGGAAATTAAAATGTGCCTGCTAATGTAGCATTAATTTCCTTACAGCAATTTTGCTTGGATAAAGTCTGAGCACTGTGCAGTAGGCATGCTTTGAATACATGATTTCAAACGGATATGTCCTTTGTTGCATATGTTACCTCATTTAAGAGGTCTGACATATTTCTTCTCAGAAATTTTACACACAAACACACCCAAATGCACATACCAAGAAAGGTTTAACTCTTCAGTATCATCCAGTCATTTTAAATGAAGCTTCCTAGAAACTGCATTGACATGGAAACTCCAGGTCTCATTCTCTATGTCAGCTGACTTCTGCAAAGTCCCACTCAATACCAGGACTAATAGTACCAAAGCTGTTCCCAGCTTATACTGCATGCAGGGAAATATACTGCATGCAGGGAAAAGTTATATTTTGAACAAGGTTATAAAAGGAAATAAAATAGTCAAGGTAATTTCCTTTCTATCCTTGCCCCCAACTAAAATTTTATTAGTCACTCTGAAATTCTTTTATTGTCTCACAAAATTCCTACCAAGGTTCCCCTGAGCAGGACTTTCTGGATTTTCCATGAATTTTGATTCAGGCAAAATTCCATGACAACTCTAATTTAAGAAACAAAGGGAAAAGGTTGAGGACCCACTCACAAGACAAATAAATGTATGTACAGACATTTTTCTCAGCTGGGATTACTGTTTACTGGAAGGAAATAGATGGTGTGAGAAGTCCCCCAGAGGCGGAGATTGGCTATACCATTGTTCAAGTTGCTTTTGGAATGTTTGCTGAGGCACTCCCGAATACAATCAAGGCCTGCAGTAGAGTTCTTTGCCATGATTAACATAAAACACAGATTTAATAGCAAAGGGGCTGACACATGGTCAGTCATCCTGTGAACTAGCTCTGTGCAAGAAGACCATGTAATATGTAGTAACATGTTCAATAAAATGTTGATGTAAGAACAACAATTGCCCATCACTGTGCAGTGATAAGCCTCATTTTTGCCTATGAAAGAAAGAAAAAAAATCCTTGGAAACATCATGGATCCTTCAGAATGATGAACAGGAGCTACAATTTTTTCATGGTCAAACAAACTCATCCTCATGTGTGCGTCCAACTATCTTCAAATCTTCAAATTATTCATATTAACCACAAAAAATTTCAAGGACACCAGATGAGAGTTAAGTTTTAGTGACATCGTGGATCTTACATTTCAAAGTACAATCTAATTCTGATGGATCTTTATGTGAGAGTAAGGCTTTAGATAGCTTACTTTCTGGTTCAAATGTAGTAGTTTCAAAAGGCCCTTTTCCCATAATCAGTATAACTTAACAAGGGTTCCTTCAATATTTTGAAGTCTTATGAATTACAAAATGACAGGTCACCTCAACTGACAACTATATGTGCACAGTGAAACTACAACCTCTCTGCAAAATATACATCAGTAGGGACTAGAACATAAACAGGCCACCCATGTTCTAAACTTCTAGACACCATTCTCAAGAGCTATATGCATTCTCAAGAGAGTATCCCTGGTCCATTGTGAAGTACAAAGCAATTCATACTCTGCAATGAAAAACTGAAACCGAACATCTGCCTCACCCATATTTTCACTTTAATTAATGAAAACAAATGGAATATATGGGTAACCATGGTTTTACCCAAAACAAACAAATATAAATACTAGTTTACAACGTATAATGCAAATTGTGTTCTTCTTGAGGTTTTTTTTTAAATGTATTTATCTATAACAATATCTATAATGTTTTGGCTTTTCAATGATATCCTTAGCAGATTTACAGTCAATGGGCTTAAGAAATGTCTAATTCTTTTTAGAGGGGTACATTTTAGAGTGGCTCAACTCAAGGAGGCATTAAAATAGTTATGGTACTTTCAACAGATTTTGGGCAGTAAATTACGGAAATACAGTCCACAACACTAATTTATATGAGAGGTGTGAAAGTGGGAGATTTTTTTATCTGTGATGGCTCAAATACATGGCATTCTCCCCAAGCACAATGAGCACTCTAGCAAAGTCCAAAATAGGAGACATGTAGGATTAAGATTTTTGAATATTTTTCATCAGTAACACTATGCAAACTTCTAAGCTATCACATTGATCATGGAACAATATGAGGTTCCTAAATTAAACCCCAGTTCTGTAGCATGCTAAAAATATGTGAAAGTGACCCCCGCCTCCTCCAATGTCAACAAAATAGGGGAACTTCCAAAATCGACTGCATGTGAACGAGAAAGCGACCATCTTAAAACAACCTTCAGGGGGGGAAAGTTCCTCCACAGGGCTCTGATCTCTTCCAGGGTTAAACCAACCGCCTTCCACTCCCACGGCTTGCTGGGGTCGCTTCGGATAGGGCTATTCGCTCTCCCTCACGAACAGTCGTGGTGACGATTGACTCTGCTTCCGTCAGTCTGCGCACAGAGGGGCTTTAAGGGGCGTTTGTTTGGTTTTGTAAAGTGGGAGGAAACACCTATGTGAAGATCCCCCCCCCCTTCCATTGGGCTGAAATACGTGGCAGGCAGAAATCCGACAGGGAAAGTTCCCCCTCCGCTCCCCAGCATGCAAGAGTCTCACCTGTTGCGCGCGCTAGACAGCCCCCCCCCCCGACCCTTCTCTGGGTGTTAGTGGCCAGGTGCTGTCCCTCCCCCAGAGCCGCCCCCCCCCCGCCGCCTTCCGCAGTCAGGCCCCCTCCCCTCCCCTCCCCTCCCCTCCCCTCCCCGGCCGACCTGAGGCGCTTCTCCTGAGGGAGGGGCCAGTGTAGGCGACATCCCCGCCGGAGTCGCGAAAGCTCCGGCCCCAGAGCAGGCAGGCAGGCAGGCAGGGCAGCGTTAGGGGATCGGCTGGATCCGGGTTGCACGGTCCGCGGGCGCCTTTGCGGGTCACGGAGTTCTCCCTCCGAACTGCCTAGAGAGGCTGGGCTGACTTGCGCGTTCCTTCCCCTCTCTCATCTTCTCGTTGGCTTTCCCGGGATCGTCGCTACGGTAGCCGACGAGTACAGAAGGTCAGCTGAGAGGAAATAGGAAATGCTAATAAATCGGCCGGCGTCTCCCTCCCTTTGGCTAGAGTGGCTCCCGCTCGTCACCAAATGGCGACGCCCGTTTTCAAAGAAGCGTATACGTCGGAGGGTCGTGCTAGGCGGGCCCTATAGATTTGTACATCCCCCCGCCCCCGCCTCTGCCGCTGCCCTATAACCAAATCCCAGCTCGACTTAATGTCTATGGGCGCCGCGTCGAAGGGCAGACCCAGTCCTCTAGGATGCTTCTGTGGAGCAAAAACAAGAGTTCGCGGTCATGGCTCCTCCTCGTGATCCTTACACGGGTCAGTTTTCAGAATGCGCTAACAAAGCCACGGGCTGTTCCGATCGCACAACAGTTCGTGGCTCAAACACGGAGTAGGAATATTGATCTGAGGCACGGATTCTCACGGACACTCCCTCCCTCCCTCCCACGCACACACGGGCACACGCACAAAGGATCACTGAAATACTAAACTCTTCACAAAGTGACATCCATAGCCATGGGCAGCACTGTTTAAAAAACGAAAATATTGATAGAGGGGAGAGGGTGTAGCTCAGGGGTAGAGAATCTGCTTGCTGTGAAAGCCAAAGACCACGTAGTAGGAGATCTCAACCAGCCAGGGGTAGCCTGAATAGGCAGTACTGACTTTGATAGACCAGTGGTCTGAATCAGTATAAAGAAGCTGCTTCTGTTCGTAAAGGGAGGCTATTGGATGTAATACGAGCCAGGAATGCCAGTAGAGTTGCACAGGCTCCATTGAAATACATTACAGTGCACAAAAGTTGCAATGAAAATGCATATGGGCTGCCTTAGCCATGGAATGACATCTTCCAGTGGGAAACTATGGTCCCTGGACCCAGATTGACAGCTCTGGGTCTGGAATGAAAGGCTCCAAAGGGGATTGATGGTCCATGGGAGTAGAATAAAAGTGTTCTGGGATGGAAATGACAGCTCCCATGGTAGGATGATGGACCCTGGGAATAGCATGAGTGTTCAGGTACTGGAATGTTGAATCTCAGTTAATTTCCATTGTATATGTATACCATATTGTTTGCTTGTCAACAAATGACCTTAGGGTTGCTAACTCTGGGTTGGAAAGTTTCTGGAGATTTGAGGGTGAAGTCTGGGGAGGGTGGGGTTTGAGGACACGAGAGACATCAGCAGCATATAATGCTATTCAGTCTATATTTGAAAACAGCCATTTGCTGCAGAACTGATCTCTGTAGTCTGTAATTCTGAATGATCTGCGGGCCCTGCCAGGAGGTCATCAACCCTTCTTTTGATTAAAGTTTGAGAACAAATAATATCAGCACATCATATACGGGGATTAAAAAGTACTGACAAACAACCCTATCCTCCATTGCTTTCAATGGAAGGGGAATGTGGTCCTTTTAAATGCTTTTTGCAAATCCGTGAACTTTGAAGGAGTTTAAAGGTGTCTCTTTAAATGCTTTCTATAAGCAGCAAATTAACCTAACTTTGGCTATCCTACTGCCATGAAAAAAACTGAATATTTTTGGGATTTTTGGAGTTCAGCCATTTCAGATAGCTGACATTCAGCCGCAATCTATATCCAGCTGAAAGAATAGCTGGAAAAATACCAATAAGGTATTTTGGAGATTTTTTTGTTTTTGGCTCAGATATATTGAATATCACTAGCACTGTATAGTAAGTTATTGGCAGAAACATTTTTAGACTATACCACCTTGAGTATGACCCTGAAGACTGACAGATCCTGCTGCCTCTAATTGCCTTGTTTGCCTCTTGATGCATACTTATGACCTGTATTTAAGATAATGGGCACTGTTTATATTCTTAGAGATCAGAAAGTACTTGGAAATATTCTGTTCTATGCTGTGATATTAATGATCTAATTTTAGAGGTACTTCTTCCTTGCTGGGGACAGCACCAAAGGAAAGCAAATTGGAAGATCTCTGTTATTTCAATCATGTAACAGCATACCCACCATATAATACAACATCTACGTACCTCAGTTTTTTGAGTTCCTCTGAAAACTGGCTTGTTAATTGCATATGTCTGCCATTCTCTAAATGTGTACAATTGACTTTTCCCCAAAATAAATTAGACTATGGCACTCCATTTATATAAAAGTGATGATTTCTTGAAGATAAGAAATACTGCCTAAAGTGAGTTACTAGTAGCCAAAGATTTAGCATTTCAATTTTTAGAGGAAGGTTCCATTCAGCCTCCAACTGAGCATATGGATGCTAGTCCCCAGATGGGACCTGGATCCCCTAAAACTATAGCTCATATATCCGGATGACAGAGAGAAAATGGCTGCCTTGGGGGTTAGACTCCTGCTAGTTTTAACACCGAATCTACCTTCGATGGTATGGTGACTTCACTCCTACCCCTCATATGCAAAATTGCTCTGTTTTTCTCTTCCTTTCTGACTGAGTAGCCCCTTTATCTATTTTCTTCTTTCCTGAAGATCTATGGTTGTCCCATCCTGTCACATTATTGAATTTTTATACCAGCTCAGCTCAGGAACTTGAGGCAAGAGACAAGATCATCCTCTTAAACTTCTGAATGGCACATGAGAGGCTTTATTATATTTAAAAAATAAACAAAATGTTTTATTTAGCATAGAGGGGGAAGGTCAGGTTAGATCAGGGGTAAAATGTCTGAGGTAAATCAATAAGAACTCAGGTAATTTAATAATTTTCACAAACTACAGTTCATATGTTTCTGGTACTCGACAGTTTTAAGTTTTTCACACCATCTTAGTATCTTTGAGATGAGAGGCTTTTGTTTTGGTGTTTCCTAAACACTCCAGTATCCTTTCTTGAGTTTAACTGATTCTTCAGGTTTCAGAAAGCAGGGATACACTACCAAGCACCTAAATTCCTTCTCTGAACACATCAGGGATCATATCACTCTTTAGAACTATGTTCCCTTCAACTGGGCAGGGAATGCCTTCTATAACTAGAAGAATGTTCCCTTTTCCTGTCCCTTCACTCCACCCACCCCTCCTTGCCAATTTTCCCCAGTCCTCAGTCAGTATGAAACTGTTTTCAATCAGAGATAAACTTTTGTCCGTCAAGACAGTTAAACTTTTCAGTCAGGGCTAAACTCAAACTTGAGTTCTCTTGTCAGTTCCCAGGTCTTTCTGCTCAACTGATGCTAATCAATCAAATTATTTTGAGCAGCCTGTCACTCAAGGCTCTCTGGCTCTATGAGGCATTAACCCTTCACAGTCCACTACATATTTATAAAGTACTTATGAGCTTTTAACATGTAGTCCATAATAGAAGGCAATAGCAATTCACCTGCCTAGTCACAAAGAAGGTGGCTCATATTATATGTTGGGAAGTTGTCCAGAGTTTCTTTTCTGAAGTGAACAAATTTTTTTCTTTATCACTCTTTTGTTTTAGATCAAGAAGGATGCGTGACTCTGTGTCCTCTGGAATCCCAGTGCCAGCCTCTCTCTTCAGTCTTGAGCTCACATCCCTGATATGATGACTTCCATCTCCCACACACACTTTGTAAAAGGCAAGCAGTGTGTGCAATCTATAGCAGCACTGCAAGAAGGCAAGGGCATTGTGCACGTGCCAAATGGCCCATCTCCTTTCTTTGTCCCATGGGCAACATTATCTCTTCCTCCCTAATGCATGTTTTGTTTGCAGCCACAGTACAGATGTTCCTATTTTTGTCTCAGAGGTTGCTGACTCAGTCAGTATCCAAGAGGTTGTAAATTCTGCTTTGTTACTTTGAACCAAACACTTCTGTATGTATAACAAAATCCAGAGTGTCTTCCGCCAGTTTACCATACTCACTCCAGTATGTAAGCTGGAGATAAAAATCCTACACATTGTTGACATGTTGTTTAGGCAAAGACGATCCTTTGATTTTACAAGAAGATCTGTTCTTCTCCTTTGATCAGTTTCAACCTCTGAAGAAATCCTATTGTGAGTTTTGGAGTTGTTATCCAGACAAACTGATTGTGAAATGCAAATGCTAAAATTAGTGATTAAAATGCCAAGTGGACAAAAGACTGTTCTGCATTGCTTCCTCACTGGGATAGTTCCATGTTCTGACTGCTGCAGCAAATGCACTGAGATATAACCCATGTTTCCCTTCCCCTTGCCACTAGCAGCCTTTTCTCCTCTTTTAAAAAGGAAGCGGTATATTTATTTCAAAATGTTCAAATATTTATAAAATAAATCAATAAAATATATTAAACAACATCAAAACTAGGGAAGAAGACCAATAACAGCTCCTTCACCCAATAAAGCATTCACCCACCAATGGGCAACAACAATAGAAGGAGACAGAGGAATCCCCTGGAGTTGTTGTTGTTATGTGCGAAGTCGTGTCCGACCCATCGCGACCCCATGGACAATGATCCTCCAGGCCTTCCTGTCCTCTACCATTCCCCGGAGTCCATTTAAGTTTGCACCTACTGCTTCAGTGACTCCATCCAGCCACCTCATTCTCTGTCGTCCCCTTCTTCTTTTGCCCTCGATCGCTCCCAGCATTAGGCTCTTCTCCAGGGAGTCCTTCCTTCTCATGAGGTGGCCAAAATATTTGAGTTTCAGCTTCAGGATCTGGCCTTCTAAAGAGCAGTCAGGGCTGATCTCCTCTAGGACTGACCGGTTTGTTCGCCTTGCAGTCCAAGGGACTCGCAAGAGTCTTCTCCAGCACCAGAGTTCAAAAGCCTCAATTCTTTGACGCTCGGCCTTCCTTATGGTCCAACTTTCGCAGCCATACATTGCAACTGGGAAGACCATAGCCTTGACTAAACGCACTTTTGTTGGCAGGGTGATGTCTCTGTTTTTTAGGATGCTGTCTAGATTTGCCATAGCTTTCCTCCCCAGGAGCAAGCGTCTTTTAATTTCTTTGCTGCAGTCCCCATCTGCAGTGATCTTGGAGCCCAGGAAAATAAAATCTGTCACTATCTCCATTTCTTCCCCTTCTATTTGCCAGGAATTGAGAGGGCCAGATGCCATGATCTTTGTTTTCTTGATGTTGAGTTTCAAGCCAACTTTTGCACTCTCCTCCTTCACCCGCATCAACAGGCTCTTTAGTTCCTCTTCACTTTCTGCCATTAGAGTGGTATCATCTGCATATCTGAGGTTGTTGATATTTCTCCCTGCAATCTTGATCCCAATTTGTGACTCCTCTAATCCCGCATTTCTTATGATGTGCTCTGCATACAAGTTAAATAGGCAAGGCGACAGTATACAGCCTTGCCGAACTCCTTTCTCAATTTTGAACCAGTCAGTGATTCCATGTTCAGTTCTCACTGTTGCTTCTTGACCTGCATATACATTTCTCAAGAGACAAATAAGATGCTCTGGTATTCCCATCTCTTTAAGAACTTGCCACAATTTGTTGTGCTCCACACAATCAAAGGCTTTAGCATAGTCAATGAAGCAGAAGTAGACGTTCTTCTGGTACTCCCTAGCTTTCTCCATGATCCAGCGTATGTTGGCAATTTGATCTCTAGTTCCTCTGCCTCTTCGAAATCCTGCCTGTACTTCTGGAAGTTCTCGGTCCACATATTGCTGGAGCCTAGCTTGTAGGATTTTGAGCATAACTTTGCTAGCATGAGAAATTAGTGCAATGGTGCGGTAGTTTGAACATTCTTTGGCATTGCCCTTCTTTGGGATTGGAATGTAAACTGACCTTTTCCAATCCTGTGGCCATTGTTGAGTTTTCCAAATTTGCTGGCATATTGAGTGTAGCACTTTTACTGCATCGTCCTTTAAGATTTTGAATAGTTCAACTGGAATGCTGTCACTACCACTAGCTTTATTGTTGCTCAGACTTTCTAAGGCCCATTTGACTTCACATTCCAGAATGTCTGGCTCCAGGTCAGTAACTACCCCATTGTGGTCATCAGGGATGTTAAGCTCGCTCTTGTATAGTTCTTCTGTATAATTTTGCCACCTTTGTTTAATCTCTTCTGCTTCTGTGAGGTCCCTACCATTTTGGTCCCTTATCATACCCATCTTTGCATGAAACGTTCTCTTCATATCTCCAATTTTCTTGAAAAGATCTCTGGTCCTCCCCATTCTATTGTTTTCTTCTATTTGTTTGCACTGTTCATTTAAGAAGGCATTCTTATCTCTTCTAGCTTTTCTCTGGAATTCTGCATTCAATTGGGTGTATCTTTCTCTTTCTCCCTTGCCTTTCACTTCCCTTCTCTCCTTAGCTATTTGTAAAGCTTCCTCAGACAGCCATTTTGATTTCTTGCATTTCTTTTTCTTTGGGATGGTTTTAGTTGCTACCTCTTGTACAATATTGCGAACCTCCGTCCATAGTTCTTCAGGCACTCTGTCTATCAGATCTAATTCCTTAAATCTATTTGTCACCTCCACTGTGTATTCGTCGGGGATATGATTTAGTTCATACCTGAGTGGCCTAGTGCTTTTCCCTACTTTCTTCAATTTAAGCCTAAATTTTGCAACAAGAAGCTCATGATCTGAACCACAATCAGCTCCTGGTCTTGTTTTTATTGACTGGATAGAACTTTTCCATCTTTGGCTGCAGAGCACATAGTCAATCTGATTTCTGTGTTGACCGTCTGGTGATGTCCATGTGTAGAGTCGTCTCTTGGGTTGCTGGAAAAGAGTGTTTGCTATGACCATTGTATTCTCTTGACAAAATTCTACCAGCCTGTGCCCTGCTTCATTTTGTACTCCAAGGCCAAACTTGCCTGTTATCCCGGTTATCTTTTGGCTTCCTACTTTAGCATTCCAATCCCCCATGATGATAAGCACATCATTTTTGGGCGTTGCTTCTAGAAGGTGTTGTAGGGCTTCATAGAACTGATCAACTTCATCCTCTTCAGCAGCAGTGGTTGGGGCGTAGACCTGGATCACTGTGATGTTGAATGGTTTGCCTTGGATTCGAACTGAGATCATTCTGTCATTTTGGGGATTGTATCCCAAGACTGCTTTTCCTACTCTCTTATTGATTATGAAGGCTACTCCATTTCTTCTGCGAGATTCTTGTCCACAGTAGTATACCTGATGGTCATCTAAATTAAATTCACCCATTCCTGTCCATTTTAGTTCACTGATTCCTAAAATGTCGATGTTCAGTCTTCTCATTTCTTGTTTAACCACGTCCAGCTTGCCTTGATTCATGGATCTGACGTTCCAGGTTCCTATGGAATAAAAATCTTTACAGCATCGGACTGTCTTTTCGCCACCAGTTACTTCCACAACTGAGCGTCCTTTCGGCTTTGGCCCAGCCGCTTCATTCATTCTGGCGCTACTCATACTAGCCGTCTGCTCATCCCCAGTAGCATATTGGACACCTTCCAACCTGAGGGGCTCATCTTCCAGCGTCATATCGTTATGCCTATTGGAACTGTCCATAGAGTTTTCATGGCAAAGATACTGGAGTGGTTTGCCATTTCCTTCTCCAGTGGATCACCTTTTGTCAGAGCTCTCAGCTATGACCTGTCCGTCTTGGGTGGCCCTGCACGGCATAGCTCATAGCTTCACTGAACTACGCAAGCCCCCTTGCCACAACAAGGCAGCGATCCTTGAAGGGGGATCCCCTGGAGAGGGAACGCTAAAGTTTGGAACTATGACCAAGAAGACCATTTCTCAGGTTGCCACCAGTGAGGAGGAAAGCAGACAACAGTACAAATTATGTCAGATGTGATACCAGATGTGTGGAAATCCATACCTTTCATGTGTGATCTTCCAGGATCTTCTGTCAAAACAGAGATCTTTTTACTCCAGTTTTTCCTGTGGTTCGAGTGCCAACCAGCAGTATTTTTCCCCTTCACATCCAGGATATTTTTTGTCTTTCCAGGTTTTCCTTGATTCTCTGTGCTTGCTCAAATCACTAATCATTATAACTCCAAAGCTATTTACAATGTATGGACTTGTTTGTTGTGGACAAAGACATTTGGCCTCTGTAACATCATTCAGTTTGGGTCAAAGGAGGAATCTAGCCAAATAATCCTCCTTTGAGACAGCTTGGTATAGTGGTTAGGACTGTAGACTTCCAATCCGGTAAGCCGTGTTTGATTCTCTATCCCCCCATATGCAGCCACCTGGGTGACCTTAGGCTCGCCACAGCACTGATAAAGTTGTTCTGACTGAGCAGTAATATCAGGGCCCTCTCAGCCTCACCTACCTCACAGGGTGTCTGTTGTGGGGAGAGAAAAGGGAAGGCGGCTGTAAGCCGCTTTGAGACTCCTTTGGGTAGAGAACAGTGGCATATAAGAACCAACTCTTCTTCTTGTTGTTGTGAGGAACGAAAATACTCCCTGAGGTAAGCAAGTAGAAGACCAGCTCTTGAAGACTACGGGCATCTCTGCCTCAAACAACACAATAATTTGTTGACACCTAAGAGCTTCATATTCCAATGTTAAGCAGAAATAGATGGAAGGATCCATTGAAATTAATGGGATTAGTAGTGTGTACCTTTGCTTAGGATATTGTAAGTAAAATGAACCCATGTATGGAAAAGTTGCCACTTACCATTAACAAAGTGTCATATAAAAGCATTGTGTAGTTCAGCTTTCCCTCTTTTGAGCCAAACTTTATATTCATGATCAATTGCTTTGTCTGATAGAAAGCCTTTGTAACTTCTCTGTTTTTTTAAATATTCTTATCTTTGTGTAGTTGAAATCCTTTTGTTAATTATACCAAACCATCCATCCATAGAGATTTCCGCAGTAGTTCTATCAGCATATGATCTATCAAGATCCCATGAAACCTTCTTCAATGGTTTTTGTGAATTTAGTACTTCTCTGTAGACTTTTGTTGTACCAAAGGTTTAATTTAGTCTAATTTCTGTTTTCTCTCTCTCTTTCTCTTTCTCTGAACTAAGGAAATTGTTTCCCTCTATCCTGAAAAGGAGAGCAATTGTTTCCCTCATGGTCTTGCATTTCTGAACACAAACATGTTAGGTTTGTGATCAGAAATGCAAGAATTGTTTCCTGTCTTCTTAAGAAATTATGTAAATGTATAAAGTTACTTTATACTTTGCTGAAATATGAGAGCAGATTCCTAGCAACATAAATCCTTTCTACAAAAAATGTTTATAATATTGCAAAGAGGAATTCACTGCCATTTATTCAGCATCATTTTATTTTTGTTAATATATAAGAAAGCTGGTTGTAGTATTATTATTTTAAAAGTTTCAAAGCAATATATATTAGAATCAATAATACATAGAACCAACTTCAAAGCAATACTTAGAGCATCAAAATAAATAAATCAATAATTTAAAAAGTTGAGCCTACAAATTCTGAATGAGTCATTAAGGAAAGGCTCTGTGGAATGATACTTTCTGACAGCCATTCATAAATATGGAGAAGGCAGGAAGTATGCTGTGAAACACAAAAGGCAGCCCATTCCATCATCATGGGCCAACTATGGAAAAGGCTGCAAACAGGCTGCCATTAAATGCACCCCTTATGTGTGGGAACAAGAAGAAGCTGCTGAAAAGAGCATAATTTGAGCATAATTTGAGGACTGAAACATAAGTCTTTCTGGTCAGTGATGGATGGGAGACATGCAGGAAACCCACTGAATGCCATCTTTTGATCCATTTGGGGACAGGAAACAACCCAAAAATAGGATGTACCTGTAAACAGGGTGGGAAAGTGTTTTGGTAAGGCCCAATCTCATCAGAACTCAGAAGCTAAGCAGGGTTGATACTTGGAAGGGTGATCACCAAGGAAGATTCTGCAGAGGGAGGCAATTCTGCTTCTACTTGCTTTGAAAGCCCCTTGCTGGAGTCACCAGAAGTGGGCTATGATTTTATGGCATATGTATCCCCGTATCCCCGTCACAACTACTGCAGTTGGTTTAGATACAATTATATCTCCTCTCAGCCAATACTGACAATCTAGCAGAAAGGAAAAAAAGAAATTGATAACAGTGCTTGATGCTGCTTTTGAAGGGCCAAATGACTGGTCTATCCCAGCTATAACTCTTTATTTGAAGAAAAACAACAGGGGTTCATCTTTGTTTGGGGTGGCATGTGATTCTCATTAAACAGCACCAGTCTCTGTAGCTGGCATACCAATAGGGGTGAACTGCAATGAAGCAAATTCTGAACATCCTGTCTCCATAAATGCCTGCTGTCAGTCTGAATAGCCATTGCTTTAATAGATAAGTAAATGTGAGTGTAAGTCTAACCATAGACCTGGGGACCAGGGTAAAGGGATGTTAAAGATTCTTTTAGCAAGAGTGTCTCCCCAGTCCCTTCATGGCAATCATCTTCAACCTCATATCCAGCACAGGCCTACCAATACAAATGGCTGTGTCAGACATCAGCATGCCTTGCAGATGTTTTCTTTTCCATAGGTACTCACTGCCACTCTTTGAGAACCTTGGCACTAAAGAAATACTTAATAAAACTCTTACAACAACTATTTCAACTTGTACAGTGGTGCTTTCATTACGAGGAAACTCCTGCTGTGATGTACACAGTTGGTAGGGAACTGAGGCCCAGATATTGCACATTATGTTTCCATACGTATCTAAATTGCCCTTGGGGGCTAGTAGCAAATTGCCCTTGGGGCTCATTGCAACTGGAAAATGTCTTGAAGTGTTTGAATTGGCCCTATGTTGCATTTTATCTTCGTTCTTGGGGAAAACCACATTGGCTACTTTTTTTTTCTAATGCAGAGATTAATTTTGTATGTTACAGTGAAATAACTTAAAAGTATAAATTTAGAAATGAGTTCTTTTTCTTTACCTGTGTGTGGGAAATATTCCATCAATAAAAATATCAGTCTATTTTATTTTGCAGGTATTGTCTGGGGAAGACGTTTCTTACTTTGAATGAAGTGCTATTTAAAAAGTGTTTTCACAGTTTAGTGAAACCTAAGAGGGTTCATTTCAACATGAATGAAGGCATCTTAAAAATGTCAAGCCGTGTGGTATACAAGAAATGAAGGGCACAATCCACTTCAGTGTTCTGTTACACAAGATCTCACTGAAATGAAACAGCACAAAAACGTAAAGGCTTGTGCTCAAAATCAGTATATTAAGAGCAGCACTAAAACACTAAGATTATTTTCATTTCCTAATTGCTTTCCTAACCAATTTTACTTTTAAGCCTTTGACTTTTGTGTCTCTTCCCCCACACCTTTCTATGAACAGAATCTCTATTCTTCACTAGTCTATCTCCAATTTACTCCTGGCATTTCAGTTCCAGTGCTTTCTGCTATTTTTATTAAACCGTGTACATTCAAGTTATCTGGCCTTTCAGCAAATCAAATGATTTCATGTATTTACAAAAAACCACACCATGTTATGTGTGTTTGAAAATATTTGATTTCTTTTAGGGCTGTATTTAGGGTTACTAACGTCAACGTGGGGCCTGGAGTCCAAAGTGATACCCAGCTCTCCATACTACAGAGGTCAGTCCCCTTGCAGGAAATGGCAGCTTTAGCAAGTAGACACTGTGGCTTTACATCCCTACTGAGTTTCCTCTCTCCTCAAACTGTAACTTTCTCAGGTTACCTCCCCCCCACCAAGTCTCCAGGAATTTCCCAAATCAGAGTTGGCAGCCTTAGGTGTATTTTGGTATTTTATCATAATTATAGAATGTTTTAGTGAGAATATCTTTAACCGCTCCTGCGGAATGGATTAAATAAAAGAGTAAGGGCCTTGAGGGTGGGCCCTGTCTGGGATGAGGAAGGGTGCCAATTGGCCCCTTCCCCTGGAATGACAAGTGGAGGGCCCAGCGCCTCCCGATTGGGCCCTCCACTTGTCAGTCCAGCCCCAAACCACCAATCAGCAGCAGCAGATTTCATAACCAAAAATAATTGTGTGTAATTGACACAGCATTAAGAGAGATGGTCAATGATCTACTATGGTGCAGCTTTTATATTCCGGCTTCTGCTGCAACTTGGATCAGACAATGTTTTATAGCCTCTGCCAATTTAATAATCAAATTGATGTTAAATCTGTGTAGACTTTCCTTTCTGATTGACAGAAAAGGCTGTGGTGTATGGATGTGATGTGCTCTTCATGTATAACAAGATCTTTGAGTGACAGATTAACAATGGTACAATTTCAACCTTGTATACTGTAAGTGATTCTTATTGCCACAAGACATTTCTACTCAAGGAGTATTATGTACAGAACACACACAAACACTCTATACAAAATTTCATAAATGTTTTAAATATAGGTTATGAGACAATTAATCTGATACTTTATGCAGGGTTTAGGACAGCTATTGTTGCAGTTGGTAACAGTACATAATATGGAATCATAGAGCTGATAGAGGGGCCATATGGAGGTGAATTCTCAGGTGGATCCCATTTCTCAATATCTCACTTGCTATAATTTCACGCAAAATGTTATTGTCAGTGATTTTTTACATTTTGTTTCCTAGAGTGGCTTTCAGCTATTGCTGAAGCTCCAGTATTTAGGCTAATGCTCCAAACCCACAGATACCATATTGTTTATTCTCTTGTTTTAACTTAACATCAAAAGGAGACCAATGGACTGGAGTTCCTGGGCCCCAGTAATACCTTCTTTAAGTTCCCCACCTTTTGGTTGTTTTGGACTTAACTGCTATGAATATTTATAGTGGATGAGCTGGTCCTTGGCCCCACACCATTTACAGCTTTATAGATAAACAGCACTTTGAATCCTGCCTGGAAGCAAATGAGCAGCCAGACTAACTGTTTTTAGACCAGCACCCTTGATGGTATATTTTGCAGCAACTGTATCTTTGGACAGCCCTCAATTTTAGCACTGCATGAAGCACAATACAGAATTTCTCAGTTTTTAGAGAAAATAGATTGGCAGGGAAGCCACTGGAGCTATTTAACATGTCAAAAAAAATTGCCCTTCAGTGACCAGTACGTCTTTTCTCTCCACACATCTTTGAGCATTTTGGGAGTATCTGCACCCAATTACAAGTTATATTGCAATAAAGCAAAATTCTTGTTCGTCGGATTCTGGCCTCTGCCTTTTCTCAAGGGCAGGAAAGGAAGAAATTTTGTGCTAACTCAGGGAGATTTCCTAAAGCCACACAAGCATCCAGTGAAGTGCCTCTGATAAGTGGATTCCTGGCTGTTGATAGGCTGGGCTCCTGCATCCCAATCCTAGCTGCACATTTATTAGGGCAGTAACTCATAGGAAGGGGCCTTTAGAAGTGCCAAATGCTCTCTGTGAGCCTGCTCCCCCTAACACCTTTCTGTTCAGAATCTTTGTGCTACCTTTTTCTGTGTTACTAATGCACCACGGTTAAATGTATTGAGTGCCTCAATACAAATATATTTGAAAGGAGTAGCCAGTGACCTGCATTACAGTGGGGCTGAGAAAGATCAGTGGGGCTGTATTCATACGAGGCTTTCTAAGGTTGGCTTTGAATATCGCCACAGTCTGTCATTTTGTCAATGGACTTCCTCATCTTGGTCAAGTCATACATCACAATGCAGATTTCACAGAATGCCTTGAATTCTACTTTGAATAGAATGTAGTCCTTTGGAAAAAGAACCTGACATTCTTTTCCTTGACTTTGAAACCAACATATTAGGACTGTTAACGTTTTGAAGAGTTATTTTTAAAATGCTGCTGTACTCTTTGTGCATTTCTTAGGAGACTGTTCCTCAAGTGTAAAACTCATTCATCCACAGCTGTGGCAATGAAGCTAGCGTGTTTTGGGTCAGTTTGACTCCTGTCAAGATTTCAACACCAGTATGGCCCAAAATACTATTTGCATCACATGGAAACCTGACATTAATTTGAGAATGAAAAGTTCTACTCTTTTATCGCGCATTTTTTTGGAACTGTTAATTATTCTCCCCCACCCCCACCCCTGTATTTTGGAAGAAAGCTATATATAGTATACAGTATAGTATTTTCTCAGCTAACATCTCTGTTAAAATAAAACCAATGTATTTTGTTGTTAAAAGTGTAGTCCTGCAATTTTTCTCCAGGGCTGATTTTCATTTTTTTAGCACACCGTCTAAAAATTCACAAATGAAGAGGTGCAGTGGTGAAGAATACGACAGAATAGGGCCCATTCCGCACACATAGGTTAATGCACTTTCAATATGCTTTGACAACTGGATTTTCCTGTACAGAACAGGAAAATCTACTTCTAAAGTGCATTGAAAGTGCATTATCTATTGTGTGCAGAATAGGTCCAAGACTGGGAAGGTCTCCGTTCAAATTCCCTTCCATCTATGAAGCTTGCTGGGTGACCTTGGGCCAAAATGCATTTGATGGAAACAGGAACATTCTTATACATGTCTGGAGAAGAGGCAGAGTCCATAAACATGGTAAGCAAAAGCTGGGTACGCACAAACTGCCCTGATAGCAAAGGTTGATGAGAGAAACCCCAGAATAAAAGGCAGATCACATACATTTCACAAACACTGAGCTGGCTTGCTGTGTAGGATAGTAGATAAATTGAGTAAATTAATTAAAAATTCTTACAAAACTGCATGTAATAGCATTTGAAAGTCTTATTTTAGAGATAAGGAACCCTGAAGCGCAGGTTATTGTTAGAGAATGCGCAGGAACACTGTTTTCTTGCTTCATTTAAACTCTCCTCTCAAAGCCTCAGTGCCAATTCAAATTAGATTCTATAGACCTGTGTAGGTTTTTGAGTAGACCCGCCTAGAACTAATCTTCAGTTGGCTGACTGCTATGCCAACCATGGGTGTATTTATTGCTGGTATAGGGAAAGGAACAGAGATCAGCAGCCCTTGTACTGAAAAATCCAGGGTAAGCATGAAACCTAATCATGAAAAATTGGTGCTAGTGTGTGGTATGGTGGGGAGGTCTGACCCTAGAATGGAGTTCTTGTCAGGGGTGCACTCCCCCTAAAGTAGCAGGTTTGTAGGTTAAAGGTGCTTCCTTTTGGATAAACAGGTAAAAGTTGTGGCCAGGGGCTGGTGAGCTAGCTGTAGCCTTTCCTGGGTGGAAAAGACATTGTCACTGTGATGCATAGCATGGGAACAACTGGAGTAGATTATTGTAATGCACTGTACATGGGCCTTGTACAGAAGATTAACTGGAGCTTGTCACAGGGACCATTACCTTTCCCCTCCTGTTCCATCCATACTGGCTCACAATTACTACACAGGCCCAATTCAAAACGTTGGCAGTGACCTTTATAGCTTGGTGCCAGAATGCACCAAATAGCCAGCATCCCAAAGGCCTGAATTAAAGAAGCAGTGAGTGGATTCTGAGAGGTGGTGAAATGTATAGATCAGAAGTGTCCGAACTCATTTGTTACGTGGATGGTTCTGATATAAATGTCACTTTCTTGGGCTGGGCCATGTGTGCCATGAAATGTTATACCAGGTACTGGAGATATAAATTTTATGAAGCACAGCAGGTGGTAAACCCCAAGTTATGGGGGTACAGAGGAAAACCCACATGGACAGAATAGAGAGCCAGTAGTATAGCACTGTTAATAGCCTTCCTGTAGCCCACCTACTGAGCTTCTTGTGGCGCAGAGTGGTAAGGCAGAAGACATGCAGTCTGAAAGCTCTGCCCATGAGGCTGGGAGTTCAATCCCAGCAGCTGGCTCAAGGTTGACTCAGCCTTCCATCCTTCCGAGATCGGTAAAATGAGTACCCAGCTTGCTGGGGGGTAAATGGTAATGACTGGGGAAGGCATTGGCAAACTACCCCGTATTGAGTCTGCCAAGAAAATGCTAGAGGGTGTCACCCCAAGGGTCAGAAATGACCTAGTGCTTGCACAGGGGATACCTTTACCTTTAGTATGGCATTGTAGATGCCCCCATGATACCAGGAGAGGGGCTAACCCATTCCCCAGCCCACTCCCACCACTTATGCTGTGAGCCTGGACTACAGGGCCAAAACATGAAGTGGCTGGGTGTTTTCTTCTTTTCTTATGCTACTGCGTCACCGTGGCATGGGACTGGGAAGACATTGAACTAACCCCCCACCTGCAGGGCTCATGCCAAGCAAAGCCCTATATGCTGTAGATGCTTGTGCGGCCGCAGCAGCTTCTAGTCAAGTCTACCAGGTGGTCCATCTTAGGGTAATGCTGGAGGTTTAAGCCAGTGATTGTCAACAAGCTATGCCACTTTGAGGTAGCAGCAGATGCCCCAGGCTAAAGGCTACTGGATCATCTGATAGGGGAGTGGGTACATGAGCACAAGGCCACACATGTGGCAGAGGCCCAAGGTTACCTAGAGACCAGTACAGCTGAAGATTACCAGCACAGCCCCCACCCCTCAAAAAAGGTGGCTATTGCTTGCAGCTGAAGACCACTGGGAAGGGAGGCTTGGCTATTGAGTTGCATGCTCAATGGCAGGACTGGGACCCTGATTAGTGGAAGAAATTGCTGAAGAATGCCCCTCATAGGCCAAAACACAGCCACCACATGAGAGGACATGAATATGGCAGTGGCGCTGGCTGACAGAAGGTCCCGGCAAAGGACTGTCTGTGCTCCACCATATGCAAATGCCAGTCCCTACAGCAATCCAGGACAGCATTACTGGAGAAGGCTAAGCGGAGAGATGTGCAACCTTACCTTGGGACCCTGAAGTGCATGAATGTCCCAACTTACCAGTGAGGCTGCCATTGAAGCAAAAGGGTTCTGCTTGATTGCTACAAACAAGGTTGTTCTGCCATATTGAAGCTGCAATTGGAATGGCTCCACCTACTCACATATACTCCTGAGCAGCCTCCTTTTCCCTCCATCACACTAGTTCTTTGTGGGCTGGATAAGGGCCCTGGGTGGGCTGGTTCTGGCCCTGGGACTTTATGTTTGGCACCCCAGCATAGAATGTTGTTAACTAGGACTATGGAGGTTTGGATTCAAATGCTTACTTGTCTACAATACTTGTCTAGAAACATAGAACCAGTTTGTTTCAGCATAACCTAACTCACAGAGTTGTTAACAGTTGACTTGAATTCCTTGAAAAAAATTAATTGGGGATGAAACTTAATGGATGTACATTTGAACTGCAAAGCATTGCAAAGGACCTGGTTCGGGCAATGACTTGGTTTAGTCCTCTACTTCAAAGATGCCAAACAGTAGAGTAAGGCTGAAATCAGGCAGGCTGACAGACAGTCTGATCTAGCTCCAGTACAAATGCTGATTTATGAAGGAATGATTTTGAGGAGACAAGGAGACCAAGTATTACAGGAAGTTAAATTGACCAGAAAATGTCTGACCCACCAGCCAACCTACCACTTGTTTCTGCTGCTTCCTTTTGAAGAGACTTCTGAAAATAGAAAATGCAGTGGTTACATATTTGGTTACATGCATCAGGACTGGGCCAAGGAACTCTTACTGGCTTGTAAAAAATGTAATGTCAGTACTATATTTACTGCAAAAAGAAGATGGCAGGCTTACATCCAGAACAAACATCTTCTGTATATCTGTAGTGTCTTTGAGATGAAGATGTTGGGTACCCATAGATACTAGGGTGGGGGTTGGAACAGCACTTGTACCACTTTGGCCTTTGCCTGTCAGACTGGAGTTATTCTAATTCATGCTGCTTCCTGGAAGTCCACATAATTGTAGTCCACTCTCATTTCAACAGTGTTTTGGGGATACGTCTCACTCATGGTATGTATATAGCAGCGCCAAACCAAGTTGGATCTCTTCTGGTAGATACAGATTGGAATCCATACAGAGAAGCATCCTTTCAAACGATACATAAAATTGCAAGAAATGTTGCCACCAGCAAACCATGTTTAATTGGCTGTGCCTGGTAAACCTCCGAAGTGACCCGTTGAGAATGAAGGCACTTTGGAGTAGAGCTCAATGCACAGCCAAGTGCACCATTCAGTTAAACAAAAAGTGCTTAGATGATTCTATGTGAAACTGTATCTCGGTGTTCAACTGCATTTCAATATTTATTCTTTTTCTTACCCATCCTTTCTTGAGCTCTCTACCTGGGTGCTGATTTCTCCAAATAATTCCTGGAGCACAAAACAGCGGTGTGCTACAATTGGGAATAAGTAATTTTTAAAAAGCGATATAAAATCCCCATTCATTGCTACCCTGTGCTCTTCATAAGTGCTAATAAGAGCAAAGGGATACTTGGCAAACCTTTAGGGATTTGCACTGTATTCACTCATTGTTTATGTGATGTTTGAATAAATGTTTACTTCAGGCATGCATTTTAGTAGCTTACAGCTCTTTTGCATATTATGAAAGCTTTATGGAATGACCTGATTTGCATTTGGTTAACAGGCCTTTTCGGTCCTGGCCCCTACCTGGTGGAATGAGCTCCCGGGTGAGCTGCAGGCCCCGCGGGATTTACCAGCTTTCTGCAGGGCCTGCAAGACGGAGCTCTTCCACCAGGTTTTTGGCTGAGGCTAGGGTCAGCGAATGAGTGCCAGCATTCCCCCCCCCCCCAGACCTAGTAAGTTAGATCTCCTCCCCACCCCCCCTGCCACTCTGATAGCAGGGGTGGGAATAATAAGAGCTTCCACCATGTTGGGATTGTTTATAAAGTCTTTTAATGGGTATTTTAATGGGGATAAGACTATTGTGACCCACCACGAGCCTACGGGGAGTGGCGGGAAATAAATCTAAATAATAATAATAATAATAAATCTTTATCCCGGTCCTGCTGTTTTTTAAAAGAGAAGTGTGCGTAGCCAAAATTAATGGAGATCACCTAGGGAGCGGTCAGTGATGTATAGCAATTGAGTCTTCCCCTTTATCAGTGCTGTGGCGAGTCCAAAATCACCCAGCTGGCTGCATGTGGGAGAGTGCAGAATTGAACCCAGCTCGCCAGATTAGAAGTCCGTACTCCTAACCACTACACCAAACTGGTTGTCCAGTTTAATTAAAACAACAACCATAACAAAAAAACCCACTTCTGCATTGGTGTGGGTAAATGCCACAACAGTAAAACATTAAAAAAATAACTTTCACTTCCTTGTTGCTACGAGATCACACAACAACAATAAAACATTTCCTTAGATACCTTATCAGGATACTTTGTATAATGGTCTCTCTTTATTTTCAGGTAGATTTGTGATAGGCTGGCCATGGTAACCAGACCCTGATGATTGTGTGTTCACAATAAAGATTTAAAACACAGAGCATGGATGCCAAGCTAATAGGGAGATGGCTACTTCATCATGCATCTCCCTTCTTTCCCTGTTCATAACCCACTGCCAGAAAACACAAACAGGAATCTATTTTAGCTGCCCAAGCCCAATATTACCATGGACAATGAAGAAAACATTTTATTTGTACTGATGGCACATCACTTTACAGTCTGCCATAAAAAAAAAACAATCGATCAAGAAATGGAGAGGTGAGGGTGGGTGCGAGGGGAGGCAAAATGCTACCCACACTGTTGCACGTTTCTCCCTTCATATGGGTTTGCCATTGTTTGCACCCCAATTTACAGCATGACAAAAAAGCGATTTTTTTTTGCGATTTCCCTCAAAGTGAAGCAAACTGGAGAAAAACTCGTGCCATCACCTACACAGCCACAGGTTGCTGCTAACGTCATGTTAAAGCAGCACTAAATCCCATGAGCATTGAGAGGCTGCGCAGGGGCAAATTCCTCGTGTGGAAATGGTCTGTTTTCTGCCTGCTGCATATATAGATCCAGCCACATATGACAAGACTGCTGCTGAGATCCAGATCAGACAAGACTTGGCTAGCTGTACTTATGAGCTAATATTTATATGACAATGGGAACGACGTCAGTGGCAGCCCCATATCTGTTGCAGTGTCCTTAATGGATGCATTTTCCTGGTGGTCAGTTTACAAAAGAAGAATTTTCTTTCTCTAGGAATACAAACCTGAGAATCTTGGGAAAAAATTAGTCATCTTTGGGCTGGTTTTCACTATCTATAGCTTGCTTATAACTGCACTTCATTCTGATTCCAGTAGTGATTTTTATAGGTGTGATGTTACTGACAAGCAAGCCTTTAAAAGGGGGATGGCTGGAATGAATGAATGTTTGTGACATTGAAATAAAGTGTTACGATCCCATTAATACTAATATGGAGATGTTTTTGATGTTTTTAAAAAATGTAATTATAAAATTTCATTAGAGATATTTTTTTAATACAATAGGGCTAAAATACAACTGTAATCTGAATAACAAGATAATTATGGTTATTATATATTGTGTCTGTATAGGTCATGCTTATATCTCTCAAGATCACGGCCAGCATTTGAAAGTTGCCTAGCAACCCCATACAATTAGGCCTTTTTATGTTAAAAAAATGTAGTAAGGAGTGTCTGAGGGTAAGGAAAGAAAGCATAGTAGCAGGAAGGTGTAGAGAGAGGGGAAACAGAAGGAGGGGAACAGAACAATATGAGGTGAGAGAGGAGAAACCAGTGGTAAAAGCCTGGAGAAGCTGGGGAAGGAGAAAGGAGTGACAGTAGGATAAGAAATCGGAGAGGAAACGGAGGCCACTGGGGGATGTGATTTCCTCTACCTGTGAGTCCTTCCCTCCCTCTGTTTAATATAAATCTGAGGTTCATAGCTCAATTCAAAATGTAGCTGGAGTATCTCTTGAATTCGAACCAGGAGATTGATGAGTCTGAGCTTCGTAACCCTGGAATGCCCCATTTCTAAAATTGTGATGCCAACTATCATTGGAATCAGTCAGAAAACATGCTACAGAGTGGTATGGCAAGAGAACTAGTGCTCATTCCTGGGTGCAACAGGATTGGTATCTATGGATCTCTGCATGAGTCACCATGGAGATTTCCTTTCCGGTTTGATTGCCAGTGGGCAGTGAGAGGGAGAGACTTTCCTGGGATTGCACTTTTCCTTGTGGAAATGTTAACTTGGTGCAGCTGAAAAGAGAGGATTACAGGAGTGTTTTTTTGGATGTCTTTTACCCTTTGGAGATCTTTTCAGATTTATTAAGACTGAAGTGAAGATCCTTGGAAGCTCATACTGCCTATGCTTCTGGCTACAATTTGTAAATAACTACTAGACCAAGATGTGTTAAAATAAATAGATTTTTATATGGGCACAGCCCGTTCTCTAGTGTTTTCTTCTTCACAGAACCCATAAATGACTCTTCTGTACTTTCTGCTATTTATGAACATGCCAAACACTAGGAAAAACATTTAAAAGCCTAAGATTACCTAAGAAAGTATTACAATAGGTTCAAGATGATGTTTCTTCCTGATGTTTCTTCCTGACATCCCTGGCTAAGCACAGTTTGCCAAGGGGTGAGAGAATAACTGTGGGAATGGATTTATCATATAGATCAGGGGTAGTCAAACTGAGACCCTCCAGATGTCCATGGACTATAATTCCCATGAGCCCCTGCCAGCGACCGCTGGCAGGGACTCATGGGAATTGCAGTCCACGGACATCTGGAGGGCCACAGTTTGATAACCCTTATATAGATAGATGGACAGATGGATAATTAAATATTATATGATCATCTTCCCAAAATGGCCATAATGGTGCTTATAGTATGTCTTCCTTTTCCTCCCTCTTTTGTGAAAGTTGCAAAGCCTTTGCAAGTTTGTGGCCCAGAAATTTCAGTACTGCAATTCAGACCAGATACTGTAAAACCAAAAACAAACAAACAAAAAAGAATTATTTTATGGTGTTGTGGGGTCAATAATAAGCACCTTGCCAAAACTGAATGAAATGTTTGTTAGAATCAGACAGTGTACTCTAACAGCAGCTGTTTAACCCTAAGAGCATTTCCAAGTGTGTGTGCATGAGAGAAATAAGCCCTATTTCACAGTGGAGTAAAAGTGATCTAACTGTAACACTGAATGGCAAGAGGAAGTAAAGCAGCATCCATAGAGGTCACCCCTCCCTGCCCCATGAAAGCAAACATTTTTTTCTGCTGTCCAGCTTCTAGAATGGCTGTCTTCTTTTGGATTAAATTGGAATGTTGTTTGTTGGGTGATTTAGTTTATTGGGAAATGAATGCACACAATGCCACTGCTATGTGGTTATTTATTGTGTGACAGCTGTAATTATCACATTATTTTTATGGTGCTTGGAACACTCCATGTTATGTGTTAACCAGAACAGCCTTCATACAAATGTGAGAGGAAAAAAATCCAAATAAATAGACCTAGTGTTTTTTCAAAAGAAAAGCTTCTTCCACTGAAGAAAATATGACCATATTAAAACATTTTCTCCAGATTTCTCATATGTTGGCGTAATCTGGTTTTTCAAATCTGGTTCTTTCAGGGAAGGTCTTTCTGTACTACCTTGCCTGCTAAAAAAACACATGTGAATTTCAGAAGATTCTGAGACACATTCTAGGCTATGGAATGAATTTATAACAAAACAAGGAATTTGGCCCTATTTATTTGCCTACATAAATACTAGAGAACTTTTGACATTGATCTGTCACTGCATTTTACAGAGGAAGACTAGTATCTGAGAGCAAGTTGTCTTTCAAAGGAATCTTCAGTGACACTCACTGAAAATTCTACTGTTAGTCTACCAGCCTATTCTATATTTTAGAATTACTGCTACAGTAAGGTTATATTGTCGCTATCTCTTTTTATAGCTTCATGACAGAGGGGCTTGGAAAAAGCTGTTGTGAGCCAGTATGGTTGGCATGGCAAACTAGGATGATGCATATGGGTTCAAATTATAGTCACTCTGTCTCTCTGAACATGGGGAGGGGCTCAGTGGCAGAGCATCTAAGTTCAATCCCCAACATCTCCACATAAAAGAATCAGGTTGCAGATGATGTGACAGACACTGGGACCCTGGGGAGCCACTGCCAGCTTGAGTAGACTTTGCTGGACCAATGTTCTGATTCAGTATAATTCATGTGTATTTATGATTCATGTGTATCTCTCCTCAGGTATACTCAGGTCCATTCCACACAGCGGTAATGTTGCTGAAGTCTTACCATTGTGTAATGCTATTTTTTTAACATTACGCACGACGTCATACACAATCTGCAACACTCCCACAAAAATCGCTTAATTGTAGCACTTTTCAGGGAGTCCACAAAAGTGCTGTTTCGGGGAATCTACAAAAGTGGATTCCCCCTTTAAAAAACCCTTGAGAACTCTTGAGAACAACCTGCAACACATCCAAAAAAGACATGTGCGTTCTCAATATAGCGGTAGCAAGAATGTCCCATTCTAAGCTCTCGCACCCAAGCTTCCGGTGTCACAATTGCCATTTTTTTCTCTTAAACTGGCAAAAGCAATTAATAAGCGATGCTTCTTTGGCTGAAATCCCTCCACAACAATTGTCTGTAAAGTTTCTGAGCACAATACAGCCTCCTGTTCGACACTGCCCATAATTTCAGCCAGAAATTGCACTTGGGGGGGGGGGTTAACAGTGTGTAAACAATTAAGTGCCAGCTCCTATGCCAGCGAAAAAGGTCTTTCTGATACATTGAATGAGCAAATATGCGTTGCTTCATGTGTTTTCAGGTTTTTAAAAGGGAAGCACGAACACAACAGTTCATTGGCTGCTAGGTTTGATTGATGGCCAGGGGCGGGAGGAAGCATGGAAAAATATCGCCTCCTTTGCTGCGATTCCGGGGAGACTGGAAACTTTTGAGTTATGAGTACAGTGCTAGTGGGAGAGCCTTTTTTCCCGAGAAAAATGGCTGTGTGCGTTACCGAGACCTGTGGCTATTAATTGCAGCGCTTTATGATAGCGCTCCTAATTAGCTACATTGCCGGTTGTGCGGAATGGCCCTCACTGTGTATCTCTCTGTAGCTTTGTTCATATAATGTGCCCTGTGTGTATGTATAGATATCTGTTTTTATGCTAACTTTACAGGGACCAGTACCTGGATAAATGTGGGATTTGTATCACATATTCAGCTGTACATGACTTTACTGCAACATGAGAATTACTGAATACATATACAAAGAATACAAAAATAGCCAAATATTTTGTTTAATGTAGCGTGGAAAGATCAGGAGAAATTTGGGATACAATTTCTGAGGTAAATCATTATAGGCACAGACTACAGATCAGATATTTGAAGCAACTGAGAGTTTCTTAAGCTTTGTACAGCAACTTAGAATCTTTAAAGTGAGAGTCTTTTGTTTCGGTGTATTTGACTCCTTTGGTTTCCAGAAGGCAAGGATACTCTGCCCAGTATTCAAAGATTTTAAAGTGTAGTCTATCCCATCCCCCCTTAAGTTTCCATCTGGTAAAGTAATCTGTTAGCTGCCATTGACTATGAATTCATGTTGTATATGTCTTATTGGTTTTCATGTTCCCTGTGAACCATCCTGAGCCACAAGCAAGCATGGTATAAAAATGCAATGAATGAACGAACATCTTGACAAGATAGGCTAATTAATTAAGAGATGACCATCTGCCTGGTCATGTTCTTTTAGGCCCATTACCTTGTCTTACACTGAAGAAGCTAAAAAATGCCTCCTTCCACCATCACAAAGTAGTGTCAGAAGCTCTGGGTCATGTGGGAGGAGACCATGATGCAGCCTGTCCTCATTGCTTCTGTTTCCAGGGGAGCTGTGCTGAGAAAAGTAACACTGGACAAGGCCCTCAATAAGTTATGGTTCAGGGCATGTTGGTCTCAATCTGTACTTGGAGAGCAATATAATGCTGAAAGATTGAAGTCACTTAAAGACGTCACATTAATTCTCTGGAGTTTCATAGAATCATAGAATCATAGAGTTGGAAGGGGCCATACAGGCCATCTAGTCCAACCCCCTGCTCAACGCAGGATTAGCCCTAAGCATCCTAAAGCATCCAAGAAAAGTGTGTATCCAACCTTTGCATACAATTCCATATTGTATGCAATTCCATATTGTATGCAAAGTTTACATACAATTCCAAAACAATCCTTGGGAGGGGAATTTTGTATCTATTGTTTTTTATTTTTTACAGTTCACACCCCTTATCTAAAAACCAGTACTACAAGTAGGAATCTCTCATAAGTGGGAGACTTGGTGGAAAGAGTCTTAAAGTTCAAATATTGTTTCTTTAGGACATTTAAAAAAGTTCCATCAGCTTTCAATTAGTAGTCCAGTGCTGAATAATACTGATTTTGTAAAAGGTTGCTGCCACAACCCTGCATATATCTTTCTTGCACCAGCCTGTATGGCTTACTGTCATCTAACCTCTCCTCACTTGGCCTTCTTCAGTGTTCAACCACTGTGCAGGAGATGGGAGGAAAGACTACAAGGTACCTTTCATTGTCCTGTGTTCACTAAACTGTGTTTGTTAGCTACCTGAATTATTCTTTTGACAAAGAGTGAAGGGATATAACAGTAATGAGTACAGAAGTACCTTCATGAGAGTGAAGTGGCACTAGCATGCTTATGATTGCTATATGGACTGCTGTACTATTTCTATTCTTAGTCTTAGAATGAACACATCTTCATTAATTTGGGATAGTGCCCAAGCTTTGGTTTGTGTGCTTACGGAGGACAGGTGTCAGGCCTGTGGGGTGCCACTGCTAGGAAGCCCAGTCTGGGATGTGAGTCTATTACGCTCTTTTCTATGTTACTCAGGGGGGGAAATCATGACTCACACGATTGTGCAGAATGGAATTTGAGGGGTTATAAACAGAAAGGTTAAATTCCTGGCTGATTTACTTCTGCGCTGAGTACATAAAGAAGAGACATGGAGATGGCACATAGCACTGCTGTTGTTGGGATGGGATTCATTCTACTTTAGTCCTCAGAATGCAGGGAAGCCATTGAGCTCGATGACTTTGATAAGTCACCTGGAAAGTGCTTGACAACTGAAAGGAATTATTTAATTGTCAACAAGGACTGGAAGAAGTGCTGGAAACAAAAACTGTAATTCCTTTTAGCATTTGAGAAAACACACACATGCACACACATTTCATGGAACAAAGTATTGATTTTAAGGTTCTGGTTATTGGGATAGAAAGATTTAATGTGTATTCTTCTAAAATACCTGCCTGGGATATAGAACTTCTGGTATGCTGAATACATAGAACTACTGTTTATAGTTAGCTGCACCATATAAAAGAGACATGATTTGAGTAAAAAGTCCCATTGCTGAAGTCCCATTTTGCCTCACCAACATCACGTTCAAACCACCATCTATAAGGTTGTGTGAGGTGGATTATTGTTCTTTCCATCTTGCTCTTTCAATATCAGGCAGATTCATGAGTGTGCTCTCTTTGGGGAGGGGCTGTGGCCCAGTGAAACCATTTCTACTTGGCATGCTGAAGGTCCCAGTTAAATGGGCTCAGCAGTAGGTGATGTGAAAGACCTCTGTCTGAGACCCTGGAGAGCCACTGCCAGTTTGACTAGACAATACTGACTTTTAAAAGGTCTTTTAAAAGGTCAGTGAAACAGCCTCTGGTTGGCATGCAGAAGGTTCCTGGTTCAACCCCTGGCATCTCCAGTTAAAAGGGCCAGGCAGTAGATGATATGAAAGACCTTCTACCTGAGACTCTGGAGAGCTGCTACCAGTCTGATTCAGTATCAGGCAGCTTGATCTGCTCTACAGCCATGGATTTTAGTGTCACACATTATTTGCATCACTAACTAAATTGCAAGTTAGAAAAAGAGAATATGAGAATATACCTTGTACATCAAAAACCCATGTATATATCACATATTTGATAAACTTAGGTTACCCCTGTCATGCAAGTCAGATATCTGTACAATGGGTCCACAATGGCAAGGTAGGGTACATGGCTGCTGAGATCTAATAGTATGGCATTGTAATATTTTTGTCATATTCCATTATGAAAATGAGGAAGGAGACGTGGAAGAGTGGGAGGAAGAATGGGCAACTAGGTCAAGATTGGTGATGGCAAAGAATGAGCAAGCAATGAGTTAGTGGGTTAAGCCAAGCCAGAGTGGAGAGAGGGAGGAAAGGTGGAGCAAAAGTGATGGGGAACAGAAGAGGAAGGAAATTGCTCCCCCCCCCCCCAGCCTCCTGTGTCCCTTACTTGAAACATAACATGCTGAGACATTCTGGCAGCACCAAGCCTATATTCTAATATCTTCTGCTGCAATATCTGCCTGGATATTGAACTTCTGATATGCTAAATATAGAGAACTGGTGTTCGTAGCGACTCTGTATAAAATGGAGACAATCTGAGTAGGAAGTCTGATGATGGGTGTGGTCTTCTTAATGAAAAACATGAGCAATTCAGACTTCAATGGTAAAAGGCACTGCAATAATAATGATAGTAGCAATTGGCCATTTAGATTTGCAAACGGGAATATAGTCTCAATCACAGATGATGCTATGAGAACGCTCATTTGATGACTAACAAAATGGAAGCTTGCTCTGCTCTGGGCAAAGTGCCACATTAATGCTTGTTAGTTCCTCATTATCTCCCTGCTGCTGCAAGACATTCTGTAGTTATTCATACTTCCTAATGAAGTGCTAAAATATTTGCTGTGGAGAAATTGTGAAATTGCTGGATTTCTCGGTATCGACACCATGCGTAGTTCTGCAGAAGTGCCAGAGCAACAGATAACTAAGCAGGTGCTTTGTGGAAGCAATGCAGGTGCTATTACACTAAACTGTGGGTGTGAAGATGTGCATACGTGCATCTGGGCTTATTAGTTTTTTCCCATTATATTGGTTTGCAGAAGGTAGCCCCTACCAGAGTCTCTCTGCCTTCTTGAAGAACTTTTACACTGCCATCCTTAGCGGAGAGACACTGTTTGAAGAAGGGTGTGACTTTGCTAGGGCGACTCTATCAATTGCTTAAAACCGCATTACTCAAAGTTAATGGCAGAAATTGCCTTTTTGGATACAGTCATGGTGTGCACAAATTCCTAGACTTCCAAGACATTTTCAGTCTGATGTTCAGGCTATTCTATTTCACTGAAGTAATTTGAAAGCAAATTAATGTACTGATAAGTTGGAAGTTTCTTATCCATGCAATTCTTTTAGAAAGATAAAATGTTTTTCATACATCACACGGAATAGTTCAGTTAGCTTAACTACTGATATCAAAATAGCCATGTATGTAAGGTGTGGCTTTAACCTTATCATTTTCCAGCAAGATGCAATAACAGTGTGGTTATACAACTAGAGCTAGGGCATAGGTCTTGGTCCCCGCCTGGTGGAATGAGCTCCCAGAGGACATAAAGGGCCCTGCCAGAACTAAAGCAATTCCTCAGTGCCTGCATAAAGGAACTCTTCCACAAGGCATTTGAGCAAGAAAGATTAATAAGCTTCTAACCATCAGACAGAAGCCCCATAAACGGCACAGAAATGGAGTCACAGTGCCGTTAAACCAAACGGTTATTTATTGGGAACTGTTGTTTTTGTCATGCCACACCCCCAAAACCTGATCTCAGTGACATGGGTCAATATGAAAAGCTATCGGTTATTTGATCTCCGGCGCCTGTTTCAGTTCACCAAGTGGCATGGCATTTGACGGACAACCAACTAGACTGTGTGAACTTGACATTAACAGCAGCTACAACTGATCCTGTTTAATGGCCTTTTGGTATCCTGTACAAGACAGTGATCAGTCACAGGTCAAGCTGGCCATCTCACTAAGGAAGTGAAGAGCAGAAAAGTGGAAATTAGGGTGGGGAGGGAAAGTGAGATTTTTCACAAATGGCTACAACTTCTGCGATGATCAAATTTAAAAGCGAGGCACAAAGGGAGGAAGGGGATACTAGAAAATCACAGAGGCTCTGAAGTTTGATTAAGTCTTAGATATGGATGTATTGTTCAATATGCTAACATTGGTCTAACACATATTGATACTTTCAGAGTGCCATAAATACAATATTTGTGCAATGCCAGTGCTCTTGGGGGGGGGGGGGGAATGGAAGAAATGCTTGGTATTTCTGGCATTCTGTTTTCTTTAAAACTGCTGCATGCAAAGTGTTCAACAGACTCTTAATTGAAGGTTGTCCCATTGTGTGGAAAGCTTTATTCTTTTCTTTTTTATTTAAATCTTATTTACCATAGATTCTGTTTTTTATTTCTTGTAAGAATTCTTCTAATGTCTGGTCTAGGAGCCCGTGACTTAATCATTAGATTTATATTTCCTGTCTGTAGAGTGTTGAGAGGTCAGTGAAATCAGAAAACATTGCCTTTGGCCATCCATTATGAGTCACGGACCTGGCCTACTTTGTTGAAAGCAAGTATCAGGCTATCTAAGAGGTATTTCTTTAAAAGCTGGGGTGCTTACTTTGCTTCCCTTATAGTCAGTGGAAGAAAATCTCCCAAGAATTTGAAGCTTCTTAGCAATTTGCTGAAACAGCAAGTGATCTGACTGACCTTGGCCTTCTATTTTGCCAACTCTTTTGAAGAAAAGCCGCTTTTTGTTCAAGCAGTGAATGTCAGGATAAAATACTGTATTAAAAATATATTGGAATCATTTTGCTATCATATAACACTTAAAAGGGAGAATGAACACTATATACTAATTAGAAGAAATCCAGTCATTGGTGCTGATAAGTCAAAATATCATTTTTTTTCTTTTAAAAGCCCCATAATTTATAGAACTGTTTAATTTACTGCTAAAAACCAAGCAGCCAGGCTAATCAACCACTATTGCTATTATTAGATTCAGTTTATTGACTGCACCCTTTCTCCTAGAGGGCTTGGGGCGGGTCACAACATTTAAAGCCATCATTCAAAAAATACAAGGATACAGTATGTTATTAAAATTTATCACATTAAAAATGTAATGTGGGAGAGGCACACATGATGTTATATTTTTATATGTGCAAGACATGCATGGATATGATCATAAAACAGTCAGTGTCATGAGCGTTTTTCAGTGGGAAATTTGAACATACCCTGCTTTTACTGAATTGCTTTTAATTTTCATAGTTCCATTTTCTGCATTGACATGCCATGTCTGGTACCTTTTCGTATTGTTTCTACTTATTGCAATGCTAGTCCTATGGCATTCCTCATTAGATAGCATTGGTTTACACCAGTCGTCTATGAAATGTATATTCCTTGTCTTCTTGACTTCCTTCAGCTCAGTGCTAAACAGACTTGCATCCTTCTAAATCCATTGAAGCCAATGGGCTTAGCAAGGTGTAACCGCATGGGAAATTGACCGTGATGGCAGCATTCTTATCAAGTTTTCGGTGATCATAGATCACTGCCATGTATTATGCCAAGCACAAAGGGAGACAAACTAGGAGGAGATTATCTTAGCACATATTGACTTTCACTTTAAGCAAATGGGTGAAATCTCCCCTCAGCCCTTTAAAATCAATGGCATTTGTACTCATAAAAGGTGTGTAAACTTGAATCTTAAGCTGGGTGGGTAGTGTAACAATTAGAGAACAGTGCAATGTTGACAAATTGAGCACATTCCTGAAACACAGCTGAAATATTTTGTCCGATGTAAGAGTTGAACAGCATTTGCCAATAACAGCTGAAGTGTGACAAAAATGGACAGAAAACAGCACATAAAGTGTCTAGTATCTTGGGATGCAAAAGTCACTTCCTCCTGATATTTTTCCTCATACAAATTCTGAGATCAGAGGGGCCTTACAGAAGAAATACATTGCAGGCAATCTGTAAAAGTTGATAGGAAGAATTTCTTGAACATTTTAGGTTAACCTAGATAAGGGAGGAATCTGAAATGCTAAGAAGGCAAAAAGACAGAAGTTTGTATATGATCCTTTGCATTTCAAGGTTACTCAGCTTTTAAAAAATGGTCCTATTTTTGTCTGTAGTTTGATTCTCTGCATTTTGCTTATGGGTTTTAGAGGCTTGTCTGTATTGAACATCCATGCAGAGCAGTTTTCTATGTTGTTTATGTTATCAATATGCATGGACAATAGCAGTTACGAAGCATGTGATTTATTGGTGCACAGATCACATTGGAAATATTTATGGGGAAGATTCAGTGTGTGAAAAACAGAAAATGACATTAAAAGAATGGAATGGTAAGTTTGCAATTCACAACGTAGATTTATTATTTATTTATTTATTTATTTATTTATTTATTTATTTATTTATTTATTTATTTATTTTTTCACATTTATATACCGCCCTCCCCGAAGGCTCAGGGTGGTTTACATGGAACTGAAGGAAACTATACAGAGAACATTACATAAACATAATTATATTATTAACTGATAATAACAAGTAACTGTATAACATTTAACAATAATAATACAACAGGTCCAGGAGCCTTGGTGGATTTCTGGGGGGTGGGGAGAGGGGGGGCAGGGGCCCCTGCTGATGTTGTTTGATTGATTGTGCCTGGCCTCAGCCAAATGCCTGGTGGAGGAGCTCCCTTTTGCAGGCCCTGCGGAACTGCTTTGGCTCCGTCAGGGCCCTGATCTCATCTGGGAGCTCGTTCCACCAAGTGGGAGCCAGGACAGAGAAGGCCATGGCCCGGGTTGAGGCCAGCCGAACTTCTTTAGGGCCAGGGACAATTATCCGGTTGATGGTGGCAGAGCGTAGGGCTCTTATGGGGGCATAGGCAGGGAGGCGGTCCCTCAGGTATGCTGGGCCCTGACCGCGTAGCATGAGGAACAAGTAACAGCATGAGGAACAAGTAACAGAGCAAAGGCTAAAATAAAAGAGTATGTAGAACAGATAGAATGGAGTCCAGGTAGTACCCTAGAGATCAATGAGATTTGGTGGGAATAAACTTTTGAGAGTCAAAGCCTTCTTCACCAATTCTGATTAAGGGAGCTTTGACTCTCTAAAGATTATACTCTGAATAACGTATTAGTCCCTAAGGTGCTACCAGGCTAGAATCTAGCTCTTCTACTGCAGAGCAACCTGGCTACCCTATGAAGGTATCCCCAAAGAATATGCAACGCATTTTCACATGAAAGGTGAAATATATTCTTAAAACATATATGAAAGGTGAAATATATTCTTAAAACATGGATATGAGCATGCTGGACATTTGCCTAGAGGCCGCACAAGCATAGGGGCCTCATACTAATCTGTGTATGTATTGATAGTTTGTGATATGTTTAGGCTGATTAAGAATAAACCATTCATAGTAATTTCATACTGTGCCATCTCCACCTGCACAATCTTGGGTTGCTTAATCTTTACGGTATGTCTTTAAATGTTTAAACACTGGTTTTGTTGGAGGTATCGATAAATATAAGTTTAATTATATTTACATTTAATTATATTTACATTTTTGTTCCTGCAAGTGGTTGTGTAGATGGCCCAAGTGCACTGCTTTGGCTGGGGGCCTATGATGCTGTTGAAGAAGAGTTGGTTTTTATACCCCACTTTACACTACCTGGAGGAGTCTCAGAGCGGCTTACAATCTCCTTCCCTTCCTCTCCCCACAACAGACACTCTATGAGGGAGGTGGGGCTGAGAGAGCACTGACAGGACTGCTCTGTGAGAACAGCACTATCAGGGCTGTAGTCAGCTCAAGGTCACCCAGCTAGCTGTATGTGGAGGAGAAGCGGGGAATCAAACCCGGCTCACCTGATTAGAAGCCACTCCTCTTAACCACTGCACAAAGCTATTAAGACTGTCTTGAGTAAGAGTCTATAAAAACACACTTCAACCATTTCTTTGGACCATACTCTTCCTAGATTTCTTCTTCTTTTTATTTTATAAAGATTATAAAGATTTTAAAGGGTGCAAGTGGGTCAGTTTGTGCCCAAGGGCTAACAGGCGGTTTAAATACGTACCTACAAAGCAATTCACTGAGTTTTCACAGACTAGACTGCTTGTATCCCTGTTGTGGGTTTCAGCAAGCTGCCTTTTTAGAGTGATGCTTTGGGGGGAAAAGAATGTGTGTGTTTAACTTCTGAATCACAGGCAGTGACCATGGAGTTTAAACCTAAAGCTTAACAGTTTCCTTGAAAACAGATCTTTCTAATGAGCATTAAAGGGAGGCTGATCTTGACATAAAATTATCCGGAAATAAAATTAGTATGCTTATGCAAATGGCCAAGCCATGACTTCATCATCTGTAATGGCATTAGGGTTGGCAGTGTTTACACTTGTTAATGACTTCCTTTATGAGTGATAATTGATCTGACTCATTATCATATTAAATCCTTGATCATATGCCATTAGTTTAGAATGTAATGAATGGCCTGTTTGATTTTTTGGCGTAATGAACTAATTAGACTAATTAAAATCAATATGTGTGCCAATATTAGGCTGCATCTAAACGCGACTGAGGCTGCCGTGTCTGCTAGCTGGAAAAAAAATCAGCAACTCGGTAAAAGGGGTCTAATGTTGATTTATGAGCACTTGATGAACGTGAGGTAGAATAAATTGTTTGTAGTGGTAGAGACAGTATTAGCGAAGAACAAGATAGTAAGTGCATTGTAAGGTCAGCAAAAGGGCTAGACTTAACATGTGTAGCTGTGTGGCGCCTTGAACCTTGCCTAATATATCAGGCCACCCTAAAAGAACAGCTTAGCCTAGATTGCAAAGAAAATGGATCTCAACATTCGTAAATAAAGATTTGGTAAGGACAGGCACTATATAATTCCTTAATCCTATAGCCAGTTTCTGCTTTCCCCAGCATGGTGTGGTTCAACAGCAAAGTGTATTGAGGTGGCCATGCGTGATCATATCATCAACTGACCAAGGCCTTCTTTGTATCCCTTCCAGTCCATTCTCTTCCTGGATTGGGATCAGGATTTGTTTGCCTGTGGCGAGCCTGACATTATTATGGGGTTGCAATCCTGAGCATATGAAGATGGGAGCCTCCTCTCCACAATGTTTGCCTTAAATTCTGCAGGACTTTTTGAATGGGCAAGCATATTAAGCTGTATTTTTAATTGATTTGGCCTCTAGGTGTTTTTGGGGGGTGGGGAGTGCAATGGATTTGGCCTTGTATAAATTGGTTGTGATATTTTTATTCAATGTGATTTTTGGTTCAATGTGATTTTGTCTTAACACTCTATAAGCTGCCTAGGTCTGAAGAGAATGGCAGCATATGCATTCCTTAATAAATGAATGAAGGTTATTAGTCTTTGGCAGACTGACAGTAATGCACTATCTTGCTTTACTAGTTGGGGCCAAGGAGAAAACCCAATGTACAGACAATATGAAATCCTAGTGAGATGGCCAATAAAGTTTTTACAAGTGTACTTGAAAGCCCACTATGGATGAGCATATATTTCAGAAATGTCTCTATTTTCCCCTTTCATCATGGTGAACTTTTTCGTATTAAAATTCCTTCTTATTCCAGGTATTTAGTTGCCTGAGGCTCTCCTAGAAAAGGGAAAGTCTTGGGACTCTCTCTTCCAGCTGAGTGAGATCTGTTCCCTCCCTCCTTATAAATATTTAAGACTCAAGAGTAATGTTTTTGTTTGTTTGCTTGTTTGTTTTTGCATAAACCCAGCCATGGATTGCATGTTGTGGCCCCGAAAAGAACTGGCCTGTGGATCTGGGACCAGCCGAGGATGTTGGAATTATACTATAAATCTTTGTTAGTTTGACTAAATAGAATTTATATTACAGTTCTGGCTTTTCTGTATGCTGCTTTGAGTAGCTGTAACTTGTGAACAGGACTCCTATGTACAGCAGTATAGTTAACTTTTGTTAATTACAATGTTAACTATAATGGACTCTGTAGAGAGCCTTTCTGGCCCTTTTGTAGAACATGCAGCAAGTTACACATGTCCAGTGTGTGGTTCCCAGCCTCCCGTGAAACATCTCACTCCCCCTGCTGTTGCTATGACACCACCTGGTCTTCCTTTCAGTCAGCATTCAGCTGGGGAGGGATCATTGGGCCCAAGGGCATGGTTGATGAGTTGTTAGGCACCCTATTTCATTGTGTAGATGTAGAGCCAGTTTGGTATAGTGGTTAGGAGAGCCAGTTTGGTGTGGTGGTTAGGAGTGCGGACTTCTAATCTGGCCTGCTGGGTTCAATTCTCCCCCACATGCAACCAGCTGAGTGACCTTGGGCTCGTCACGGCACTGATAAAACTGTTCTGACCAATATCAGGGCTCTCTCAGCCTCACCCACCCCACAGGGTGTCTGTTGTGGGGAGAGGAATGGGAAGGCGACAGTAAGCCGCTTTGAGCCTCCTTCGGGTAGGGAAAAGCGGCATATAAGAACCAACTCTTCTTCTTCTTCTTCTAGAGTTGCCAACCTTCAAGTGAAAGCTGGAGATCTCCCACTATTACAACTGATCTCCAGGTGGCAGAGATTAATTCCTTTGGAGAAAATGACTGCCTTGAAGGGTGGACTCCCTGGCATTATGTCTTGCTGAGGTCCATCTCCATGCTCCACCCCCAAAATGGTATTTCCCCACTCAGAACTAGGCACCCAGTGCAGAAGTTCTTTCCAGCTGTTGCATTCCAGATTGCACTTAGGAACATTCTCTATTCCAAACCTGTGTGCAGGAGCTGCCACTGATATTCTGAGATAGACTTTTAAAATCTATTGACCTTTGATTTGTTTCTGCTTATGCCACCTTCAATATTTTATGGAAAGCACGGCCTATAAATTTCTTAAATAAACAAAATATACTATTAAAATTAAAGTGGACCCTGTGCTGCAGGTTGCAATAAAAGTGGCTGCAGGCATGAAAAAGCTGAAGACAACAGTTTTGAGTTCCTGGACGAGGAAGAAGCCATGAATCCAAAGAGCCCTCCTGTATCTCTCTAGATGTGCTACAACTGACATTTATGGGGCTTGTGCCACGGATGGAAATCCACAACTTTGTTTCAAATCTTTTTTGCCATATAAGTTTAGCAAGGATGGTTGGCATTGCATTAAAATAGAACATGGGGTTTCAATGTTTGCACAATTAAACACTAAATCATAATAATTAATAAGTGTCACACATAGTAAAAACAGTAATTAATTGGAAGTGCATGACTAATCTTCCCCAGCTGCTATCATGAGAACTGTACCAAGTTTGAATTCATTTTTGTACAGTATCTTCCCTATTTGTGTGGAGTAATCTGTCTTCATAGTACAAACTGCAGGCTTTGATCAGCAGCTTCTTTTTGGCAAGAACCATGAACACTGACTTAGATGTAGTGAACATATATTGCAAAAACAGATGATCCTTCAGGGAGTTTATGTAAATTGAATGCTGTCCCAGTGAAAATACCTTGCTTTGTGCCTGAAGCAGTATGCCCTGACAACATAAATGAGATTCTTTTTGTCTGGGATGTATTCAGTATGCATATAATCAGGCCTGTAATCCAAGACACATAACCAGTGTCCTTGATTCATATAAATGTGTTGAATACCCCAAGGATTAATATGGGCTTGAAACATCCTGCAGTTGTTTGTGAGGTGGTACCGGTTCAAGTATCTTAGTTCAGGAGAAGAAAATTGTATTGCTTTTTAAAAATCAATTTATTCGTCCTTCAAAATAGGCAGAATAAAGCTGTTATAAAGAGAGGGTTATTGTCTAAATTTCCTTACACTGGGCTCTTAATGGTAATTTAAGTTACTTTTTGCAAAGCCATCACAAGTGGAGAGTAATAAAATAAGCTGAATTTGCATTCTAGATATCTTTAAAAATATGTCTTTTGCAGAAGGGATGAGAGCCTTTTGAATGAACGGGGCTCAAAGAGGTTTAGGCAGAAAATGTTCTTGCAGTCCCCCAAATGTCTATGCAACAATAAAAATTGGGTAGAAATAAAACATTGTTTTATTGTTCCTGCAGTTGAGGTGAAGCTGAAAAGCCATTGAAGTGACATCCCCCTTCTTCCCTGTTCTCTGCCCACAGAGAAAGACTTTAAAACCCCCTAGGTAAAGGTTTCACTCAGGTCAAATCCCTACCCCCCCCCCATGCATTTCTTCACTCTTTTTAAAGATATCTTGTTCCTGGACTAATATCACTCGCTCACATGGATACTGGTTTTTCATCTCTTCCAGTTTTCTAATCTGTCCTCTGCTCCGAAGAGGACAGCATCTCTTGTTATGTTACTTTTCCTGAAAAGTGCTGTCTGTGAGTAGTTCTTTTGAGATAAGGAATGGGCATGAACTGGCTTATAAACTAAAGTTTGTGGGGAAACTGTCCAAGTGGCATGGAGTTCTGTAGGCCATTCTGTACACTGAACTGGTTGTGCTGGGCTTATAATGCTTCCCCACCTCATGGATCATGATTCTGTACTACACATTGATCCTGTTGAGTTGGCATTGTCATAATGGTACTGGATTCTGTTAGGCATTGTTTGATTGCACTGGAATCATTGGGCACCCTGTAAATTGTACTGATTCTGCTGGGCTTAAAAAGTGCCCCCCCCCTGATTTCTACAGAATCTGGCTTGACCTTAGTCCTGTTGGGTTTGCACTGCCATAGTGGCATTGATTCTGCTGGGCTTACAAACATGCAGCTTTCCATTTCTACTGGAGAGGTTCTCTGGGACTTTAATTCTGTTTTGCTGGGCTTCTGTTAACCATGCTTCCCCTCTTTTCTCCTGTTCCATTGGAAACAATGGAGGATGGGGCACATTATTGGGGGGGCTGTAGCTCGGACCCCATAAATTCAAACTTCACCATACTTTGAGGGCAGGTAGAGAAGAGTCAGCCAGAGATCTCGTGTGAGTCTGGTATCTCTGGCTTATCAGAGGGTCTTTCACATGCCTCATGAACTGAACCAGTTCATTGGGGGAGGTAAAAGTTAATCATGCGCATGGTTTGCAAATTAGGCATGCCACAAACAATGAACCAAACTGCATTTTCCCGGTTCATGCCCATCCCTTCTTGTGATCACTTTTAGTTGTTAGTACTGTCACCAGAAATGTCTTTAGTGCTACCAGGCAGTGTCATGAGGGGGTGATATTACTGACAATGCCAACATCACTTCCAAGTAAAATACGATAGTGACAAAATGTACCTACGTATCTTACCTGGAAGTGATGTTGGCATTGTCAGTAATATCAGCCCCCTCATGACACTGCCTGGTAGCAATAAAGACATTTCTGGTGACAGTACTAACAACTAAAAGTGACAAAATGTACCTTTAAGAATTGCAAGAAACTCTACAGTAAACCCATATAATTCCCAAAGATTCCGAGAACCTCCCATTGACACTAGCAGGTTGTACTCGGAAGTGACATCCTGGCACAGAAAATGAATTTTCTTTGAAAAAAATTCTCTCCCCCTGCTGCCACTTGCAGTAAGCAATGGCAACAATCAGCACAAGGCCTCCCACCATAACAGGAAGTCTGGTAACCTAAGCTGATACTATAGGACTGGCAGATTCCGTCTCACCAGCCTGCAAAGCGGTCATAACATGATCATTACTGTCTCAAAAGGGCTATTTCCCTGCATCTTCAGATAGACAAAGATACAAGATTGCCTTTCCTTGATGAGGGAAATGCACAGATGACTTTAAACTATTGAATGGCAAACTTCACAGTTGTTTTAATTCCTTTCCCAATGCTAACAGTATTTACCATATCAGGGAAAAGAGGTTCAATTCCATCTCATAAAAGATTGCTGATCTCTTTTTGAACTGTCTTTTGTAGAAGATGGAAATCTGATTATCAGATGACAATTATGATTCTACATGTTATAATCATACAGTGATGATGCTTTTTCTATCATTCTAATGTATCTTTCTGATCTATTGAATATGGAAAGTAATTACAAAAATGATAGGTGCCATGTAAGATAACTGAACATTTCCCAGTCTTCATCTAATCAGTGTCCTTAATGACTGTGACTCTCATCTCCATTGCATTTATTGGAGGAAGGGCCAAACTCTTGATATGTTTGGTGTTGAAAAAGCTTAATAGACAAATGAATCAAGTAACCTCCCCATCCCATATTATAATATTGACCAGATCATCTGGACTGGAATAGGAGCTGCATGTCTGATCCTGGACTAAGCTTAATAAACTACACATTCATGGTTCAAACTCCCCTTCACTGTATGTGTGTAAAGTGCTTCCAAATCCAGCCAACTTATGGTGAACCTGCAAGGGGCTTACAAGAGAAGTGAAAGCAGAGGTGGTTTGCAATTGCCTTCCTCTGCAGAGTCTTCCTTGGTGATCTCCCTTCCATTATTTATTTATTTGTTGTTTGTTTGTTTATTTGGATTTTTATACCACCCATTCTTTACAGCTCTTGTCGGTTTACATGGAACACTGCATAACTTTACATGGAACATTATAATACTCTATAACATTATACAATTTTCAACAGAACGACACAATCTATCAGTAACAATTACAACACAACATGAATAACAACAGTGGGGAGAACAAATTGTTCCGTCATGAAAGGGTGTCTGAGGGGGGGAATCAGCAGATGTTCCAAGTCGGTCGGCCTCAAGCGAATGCCTGGTGGAGGAGCTCCCTTTTGCGGGCCCTGCGGACCTGTGGAAGTTCAGGCAGGGCTCTGATTTCCTCAAGGAGTTCATTCCACCAGGTGTGGGCCAGGACCGAGAAGGATCTGGCCCTTGTTGAGGTACGACGCGCTTCTCTGGGGCCAGGGATCCGCAGCCAGTTGGAGGTGGTGGAGCATAAGACTTTTGGGGGGTATAGGCAGGGAGGCGGTCTCTCAAATATACTGGAACCAAACTGCGTATGGCCTTAAAGGTGATTACCAAAACCTTAAGCTTAATCTAGAATTCAACTGGGAACCAGCCAAGTTGTTGGAGTGCTGGCCAGATGTGGGATCTCCATGATGTCCTAGTGAGGCCTGCATAGAGCGAATTGCAGATGTCCAGTCTAGAGGTGACTATTGCATGGATCACTGTGGCTAGGTGCTTTGGGTCCAGGTAGGGCGCTAGTAGCTTGGGTTGGCAGAGGTGGTAAAATGCCAGCCACACTACCTTTGTGACTTGGGCTTCTATTGTAAGAAAAGCATCCAGGATCATGCCCAGGTTCCTGGTGGAGTGTGTTGCTGAGAGCTGCACACTGTCCAAGGTGGGCAGTCGTGCTTCCTCCCATGGTCTCTTCCTACCCAACCACAGGACTGCTGTCTTTGCAGGGTTGAGCTTCAGATGACTCTGCTTGATCCATTTCGTCACTGCTTCCAGAAATCTGGCTAAGGGTTCTGGGGGAGAGTCAGGGCAGTCATCCATCAGGAGAAAGAGCTGGGTGTCATCCGCATATTGCTGGCAATCCAGCCCAAACCTCCGCACCAGCTGAGCCAGAGGGCGCGTAAAGATTTTAAATAAGATATTGACACTGCTTAGTTCCCAAGAGCTGATGTCATCTGGCTCTACTATGCAACCTTCCCTCCCATTGTATTTGATGAGTGTCTATAACAGCTGAGAAGTTGCCGCAGACTTATGGCTACTGCATAGGGTTTTCCAGGCAAGAGACAAAAGAAGTGGTTTGTCCGTTCATAGCGACCGTAGACTTCCTTGGTGATTTCCCATCCAAATAATAACCAAGGCAGACCCTGCTTCTGAGATCTAATAAAATCTGGCTAGTTTGGGACAAATAGGTGAGGGCATCATACTTGATAAGTAACATAAAACCTTTGGTTTCAGGTGAGTAGCTGTGTTGGTCTGCAGAAGAAGGGTGAAATTCAAGTCCAGTAGCACCACAAAACCCAACAAAATTTCCAGGATATACGCCTTTGAGAATCAAAATTCCCTCTGTGATTTTATTTTATGAAGGGAGTTTACACCCTGGAAAACATGTTGGTCTTTAAAGTGCTACTGGGGTTGAATACCACCATGCCTGCTATCCATACTAGCCTGTCAATTCTTGCCCAGTCAACAAAGCAGTGCATTCTGACTGCGTCATCCCATCTTCCCTTTTTGAGTTTGTTCCAGATTAAATGAGCCTCAGGCGTCATGAGTTAGATAGTCTGCCCTCCACCTTAAGTATGGTCAACTGCAGTGCTAGTTTTCCCTTGCCAATAATAAATCCAACTGATATATGATTGCCTTCTTCTAGGAGTCCTTTCTCAGCTATGTGATACTGAACATTAGTCTTTCAATATGACACAGGTTTTTTGCGACAACAAACCATCTAGAGAGGGCTGCTTCATAGGTGATACTGGAAATGAACAGGAATATATATACGTGCTCCACAGATCTTTGGTGTTCTCTGTAGATTGTGAGAGTCATGGTTGAAAAGTTCTCATAGCTGCAAGCAACTTGTACAGTGATTATGGAGAAAGTTCCTGGCCCATGTGGCATGCAGAGGTATACATGCAAAACACTCGTTTAAGTCTATTAATCTCTGTGTCTTTCAAGCAGGAGACTTTGGATGATTAATGACAAAATATGCTACGACGATTAAAGTTGTTCCTTAGAAATGTTTTCTTGAATAGATGTGGAAATGCTGCTTTTTGGCTGTACCCCGTTTTGACTTATAAATGCACCAGTTCAAAATGAATGAGCAAATTTACTAAAAAACCAAATGTTCTTCAAAAAACAGAGTGGAGATACAAACCAAAATAATGCACGGCACTGATCAAAGAAAAAAAAAGCCTCATGAGAAATGAAAGTCTGCTACCACTATTACCTAAATCCAAAGTGGAATATTTTTTTAGTCACAATAGTGATAATCTGCAGTGTAAAGTTTACTGGATTTCCGAGTCCTCTGACATTCGGAGTGAATGTGTAATGGAACTAAAAATATACTACAAGTTGCTACCACTGCCTTCAGAATAGCATCATATATAAAAATGCCAGGATGATCTCCATGTGACATAATGCCTTGCCTCGTAAAATAAGATCCCAGGATTGGCCTCAATCAGCTTGCAAGATGTGGCTGGTATTACTACCCAGTTGTATATTTGGCTTCATTCATTACAGTCCAACCGAACTGCCGACTCCGAGTGTTTATTCTGTGTGTTCTAATGATTAGTGTCATTCTTTTTAATTTGCATCGTGCTGCTTGTTAGAGCTCAGCTTGATTGATACAGTATGACAACAGGTAATAGATAACAATGGTGATAAAACAGTAATCATCGCGGCTGGGACTTAGAAACCCCATTCCCTTTTCTTCTGTCTCTCTCCCTCTCCCTTTTTCCAAGCTTTCCTCAGCTGGAAAGTTCTGACATCTGCTGGTTTGGGACGTGGCTGAACAGCTGTCAGCAGTAGGGTAGCTGCTTTCCGCAGCAGTTGGCGGGATGGCAGGGTGCCAGCTTGTACCATCTGCGCGCCTGACATTTCTTTCTAATTAACAGTAGGGTTAATTGTTCTGGCAGGCTCAAACGTAGTGTCTAACATTACCCAAGGGAAAAGCGTACAACTGCACAAGTGGCAGGGAGCTGGGGGAGCCGCGCTTAGAAACCTATTGAGGGAGAATGGTTAACAACAACTAATGATTTTACTAGCTGGCCACATGCGAGAAGGCGGAGGTATTTCTCTCTTCCACCCCCCTCCCTTCTGATGAATTATGCCAAGCTGGTAATGATGTAGAAGGAATCAGGCACGGAAAGGCTGAGACGGCTGCCTTGGGGCAATTGTGAGGGAACAATCTGCATGTTATTACTGCATATTCATACCTAATTGTGTTAGGCTTTGCTAATAGAGCAGAATGACAGTATGAAAAATCGAGCAACTGCTTTATAGCCAACAAAGCGAGCGTGTTTTCCCCCCTGCACTCCGAGTGCTGACTGATCATTTAGACATTTAGTTGCTCAATATGACAAGTCTACCATTTGTTAACTTGACATATTATAATTTATAAAGATGTATTCTAATTTTACTTTTAGTTTATTCTCAATTTTATACAATATTCATGATAGCAATTTGAATGGGGGGGATATTCATGGCCATTGTTAGCAGCTATGATTCAAATGAAAGTATTTCGGCTTGAAGCATTGCTATTGTTTTATGATGTATTAATTTTAATGTTTAAATAGCTCTCTCATTTATTAGTCCAACATAAACCAGGCGTTGATGAGAAATCCTTATTACTGGGAGGCCTGAATGTACCGCTTTAGTTCATGCCTCTGTATTTTCACAATGAAACCCTCTCTCCTGTTTTTTAAAAAGTGGGAGAATATCAGACGAATAAGGCAGGTTCTCATTTGAGTTGTGCTGAATCCATTGCAACATAAAAAGTTTATGCTGTTGAAGAACAGTTACTTCCTAAATGGGAAAGAAGGTGGAGTTTATGCCATGACCCTTTGGCCTTCCTCCATCGCAAGGAGACTTCCACTAACAGAACCCACTTTTTCTATCAGGAAGAATTTCTTACATTGAATAAACCTCTGTCTTAATGACTCTGATTTTATTAATCAACATTCTAGGTTTCGATGGGAATGCATTTTGACTATGAAGACATTTTAAATCAAAGACCTTTGTCAGATGTCTATCCATTGCCTTTTTTCTACCTTGATTACCCAGTAGTAATCTGTAATTTCCAGACCTATGACCTTCTTTTTTCTGTTCAAAGGAATGGACAGTTTGATTAATCAAATTATAGAACATGATGCAGGCCAGTTCTGGTCCATATTCCATATTTCATGTACCTGTCACATGAAATGCTGCAATATTGCTCAGGATTTACTCATTGGCATTTGATTAATGGATCTATAAGATCTTAAATATGCCCCTCCTCCTGGGGTACTATCTCTCTTGGCATCCATATACATTTCAATGAGCCAGTTCCTCAGTCTTCCCTGGCTGCCTGCATTTCTGCATCACTCTTAGGCTATCACTCCAAGAGTCTTCATTCAAATCCATTTTAGCTTCCCAAGTTATGATGCATTTCTAAAGGCTCCTCCCGCTCCCAGCACTGTGGTCACCTTTGATTAATAGCACATGATGCCTGCTTTCTTTTTACACTGATCAGCAAAAAATAAAAAAGTGTTTGTCCATTTATTTTGTTTATATGCAATTATATCTAAAAACAAATGTGGTTGCTTAAATGTTATACATTCCAAGTGTCTATTTTCAAACTAGCATTTAGATGTTCTATCCATGATATTATTTAAATGGTAACATTGGTGCAACTTAATTATGTAGTAAAATACTGGGAGATTATGGTCAAAGTACATATGATATGGCTGCAGTACTCGGTTAATTTATGAGTCCTCTAAAATTGTGGATATTTGCGGGTAATTTTATGACTTCAGACATAGAAATATGGTGCCAAACATAAGTTTTGTTCTTTTGTGGTTTTCAAGAAATCAAAGTATGCTTTAAAGACTTATGCTGAGCATCTGAAGTCACAACTTGCATCCAAGGATAACATGATTCACTTCTTTCCCCATAAACTTCATTACAATCACACGGAAAGAGTCTCGTTTACTGCACACAGTGGTATGCCCTTTCAAAAAAACAACTTCCATCCGCATCGTCTTGTGCATCTTTTACTCAAAGTAAGTCCCACTGAATTCTTTGGGACCAACTTCCGCAGAAGTGTGCAGGGAATTGGAATCTTAACACATTCAAATGTGACTGCTCCCCCTCCCTCCTTTTCAGAATGCTGTGGGGGGAACATATGAATTACTTTCATGAACGATATAAAACAAGCCTGGAGCTAACACAATTTCTTATGCATGGAAGATGCTAAACATATTGGCCTTAAGCAAAAACTAATAAAAAATCTTGATTAGGTTTAATGTAATTATTGTAAAGAGTATTCCCACTTCTCATGATTTCTCCTCTTCAGTACAATTAATTGCAGAAAGTTTGGGATCCCAGTTGCCAGCCAGTCAAGATATGTGCCAGGTAAGAGCAGTTAAATTGTTCCCAGCTGGGGTACATGCTTCAGTGCGGTGTTTCATGCACGGAGCTTTCATTTAAACTGTACTCTTAGTGCTTCCAGGTCTTCAGATTTTCTTGGGGGGGGGGAACGAATGCTTAATGAGAGGAACTGAAAACTGTTTGAGGCTTTGCTGCATTGGTAAATAAGATTTATTTATTTGCAATATTTACTATTTGATAGAATAATAGACAATGCTAATTTTGATTACAACTTTTAATTGTTGTGTAATTTGTAATTTTTATCACAACACTACTATGAATTTTATTCTTCTCATTTAACTGATTGAGAATAGGAACTGAAGCCATTTTGTCACTTAGAGCTTGGGTCTCGGGGGGGGGGACCCAGCTAAAAATAAAACACATTTTATTTGTAGTATTAAATATGCACAAATGGAAAAGGAGTAAATGGGACCAAGTGTCTCAGAACAGAACATTCTGGATAGTGACGGATAAACTCTCATCAGCTGGATTCAAAACTTGCTCAGTTTTCCCAGGGTTTCTTGTCTGAGCACTCAGATAAAAGCTATGTTCCTGAGAGTTCTCTCTAGGCTCATACGGCAGGCTTATGGATTGATGATGTTACACGTTCATGCTTTATTGCCTTCTGGGATAGATGGTTCCCAAGCCCAGCTATAGCTGAGGGCTTTTTCTGCATTCAAAAGCCCCTCCTTCCCACCATGGAAAGAGCAAAACAGATCAAGAGACATTTCTGGATGGAGGACAGCAGCTACATAAAATGTGTTCAAGAAACAATGGAGGGGATCAACCCAAACAGAAGGCTCCATGGCTGAACAATCTGGTCACATAGTTTATAGCAATGGGTTAGAGTTTCATCAAAGGTAAAGGCTAAATTCAGGGTTGACAGTTCTCCCCATGGCTACTAGCGGAGGATGGGAGGTAGGGTAGCCTAATCCAGATTGGGAAACTCCTGGAGATTTGGTGATGGAGCCTGGGCAGAACAGGGACATCAGTAGGGTATAATGCCATAGAGTTCACCCTCCAAAACATCCATTTGCTCCAGGGCACCTGATCTCTGTAGTCTGGAGATGAGCTGTAATTCCCAGGGAATCCCCAGGTCCCACTTGGAGGTGGGCATCCTTAGCTAAATTTTATACATTTCTACCAATCAGGTTGATCATCCCAAGTACTGGCCACATGTATGCAAAACCTCATTTTACATTTCAAAAGAGAAAGAAAGAAAAAGAAAGCTGCTAGGTAGGGTTGCCAGCCTCCAGGTGGTGGTTGGAGATCTCCTAGAATTGCAGGTGTTCTCCAGCTGATATAGACTGGTTCCTGGGAGAGTTCCAAATCTGCTCTGGAAGTTGGTCTCTGTGCCATTATATCCCATTGAGGTACTTCTCTACCCCAAACCCCACCCTCCTCAGCCTCTACCCCTAAAATCTCCAAGAATTTCCCAACCCAGAGCTGGAACCCCATGAAAATGACAAATGCATACCAAGGGTGGGATGAGCTTCATCAATATCTCTACCTAGTTCCTATATCAAAATATTCTCCCATACTTTGGTTATGGACTAGAATCAACATAATGACTTTCCATCAATTTTTGGAATGCATTTTAAAAAATATAGGATTGCCTTGCATAGAGCCAGATCATTCATTTATCTAGTTTTTTATGGGCTGCCCTGACTGGCAGTGGCATCGCAGGGTATCAGGCAGAGAAAGTTCTCTCCCGGCTCTATTGCTTGAGATGAACACGGGATGCTAGTTGGAAGCCTAGTACACATTGTTCATTTCGTATTCAAAGATACAGAGATAATGAAAGCAAAATCATGGAAATATTCTGTGGTTGGTGAGAAAAATAGCTTAATTATGCCCAACTGAAAGCCTAACCACCTTGCTAGTTATTTAAAGTTATCCCTAGCTAGCCGGTAATGCATAGTAAGGAGGAGGAACTCTGAATTTTATTTCCTTTCCCCTCAATTTGTTGCCATTTTTAAAAAGCCACTAAAATAAAACTTTTGGAGTATTATGTAATGGTTTGTGATTGTTTACATAGCTTAAATCATGCAGTTTTGTAGCCCAGTATTTCTGCTTTTTAAATCTTAATTCTTAATGCATTTAACAACATTTACTATTAATGCAGTTTTCAAGGACACATCTCTTGTGCTAGAGGATGATTTATGCCAATTCCTCGCTTTCTTGCAACACAATGCTACACCGGAGTATGGCAAGAACCTGAAGATTCCAAGTTTTGGGAACCCTAATACATGTAAAAGGTTGGAGGTTAAGAGACTCACCCAGACCATTACCACATGGAGGATGCAAAGCCACACTGCTGCCTGGGTTTGGTTCGGGGATAGTCAGTGTCTTCCCACAACCAAACTGGGTAGCATTTGGCCCTCTGCCACCTGTCCACCCTGGATTTTTGCTACTGCTGATGGACAGAAAGTGGAAACTTCCAGCCGTTTGTTTAGGTCACCAATCATTGTGATGTGGTGAGAACTCCCCAGTCACCTCCCAGGTCCACTTGAGAGCCCCCTCCATCCAAAATAAATTCTAAAAATTGCCAGGATTGCATTTTAACACAAAACTATTACAACACACACAATGGAATTTTAAAAATGGGCTGTGTTATTGTGTCATCCCCTCTCATACACATATGTGGACTGTCCCAGATTTAACTAAAACAAAAAACCCCCCAAACTTGGGGTGTTTTTTGGTTTGTTTGTTTGGTTGGTTTTTTTTTTGCTATTTTGTTACTTTAGAATTGCGTTGTACCGTGATCATACTTGGGATGTTTTTTATTATCTGCTGTGGGTTGAAGGGAGGGTTGAAGCAGTGCCCCAACTGGAAACAGCCTGGTTTTTCCACAGACACATGTCCCAGGGCCGACATATGTTCTGTTGAAGCCCAGAGTAAAAAAGGGAACGCCCATTTATCTGCGTTCCCTTGCCGCAGGCCAACTGAGGGCCTGAGTCACACCAGGCCTGGGACCACCATGGACTGGGCCCACTTCCATCTGGGAGTGGGAATTAATCCTGATCCCCAACAGGAAGTGAGACCAGCCAAATCCCTCATGCAGAAGCAATCTCAGTGTCACATTTAAGCATGTACAAACTTCCAGAGGCTCTGGGTTATGATTCCAATTTAGTCCTTTATCACATGTCCAACAGGCAGAGACTTTTTGTCTCACATTTGTGTTAGATACATCAGAAACCTAAACTTCACAAGAGATGGGGGTTTTGTTTGTCCCTGGTATGTGTGTTGTTTTTCATATGCAACCAGAGTAATAATGATGTTAAAAGGCTGAAACCTGTATGAAAAGGTGCACTCACACATAAGCAGGATCCAGTTGGATTTCTAAAGACTTCATGTGCTGATGTATAACTTATTTCAAGTTTGTGAGAAGGGTAGCTATGAGTAAATGTTGGATAAAAAGGGCCCATTCATATTATTTATCTTGGATTTTTGACCACATTTGGTCATTTCTCACTGAATTTCTCTAAAATGTCTTATGGGAAAAGAAAATTCCATGTTTCTCTTTTAGAAAACCCATAGTTCAACTAAGGAGATGAAATGTTGACTCTAGTGGTTGACCTCAGTATGCCAGTGTTGTTTGAAGATGTAGCATTCTGTGATGTTGAATTAAAATGCAGTATGGTGATTCAGCATGGATGGTGCCAGCAAAAGTTCTGTGCAGATATTGCATTAAGACCTGCAGTTGACCTTCTTGGACAAATGTGTGAATAGTGGTGGTAAAGGCCTGTAGTCATAACTGAAGCTCTTGCCAGGTCTATGGGAACAGCAACAAGAGTGAAAAATAAAAATATCTATGCCTTCAGTAAATCAGAGCACAATTATACATTGAAGGAAGGGTATTGAGGTGGACTCTTTCTGTCAAATTGTGCATTTTTTGAGCACACTCAAAGTATACTAAGTGGGGGCTTTTTGTGAGTTGGACGGCGGCCAATCAAGTAGGCTATGAGTTGTCCACATGCAACCTTGGAATTATATAGTGTTATGATTATAACACTGGATAAATGAAAGGAGGAATGTACTTCATGTACAAATAGCAGATCACAAAAACAATACATGGTTGGATGACTGCTATGTTTCTTGACAGGTCGCCACACCCAGAAGAAAAGTAGGATTGGGTGAGATGCCTCGTTGTTTCTTGAGTACTGCCACTGCAGTCATGGTTAGCCTAGAAGTTACTAAGAGCATGAAACTCATTGTGGCATCACAAATAAGCTCATGGAAATGGGGCAGAGGCAATGGCCAACACAGATTTGGGGTGGTTACCACTGCTACCACCATCTGTGGATCCTTTAGTGTAGGTTCTTCTTTGGCTGAAACTGTACAAAGGGTAGACATTATTTCAGGTAGAAAGGAAATCAGCATAATAACTGAATTATATTGATGAGTAATTACTTAAAATAATTAAGAAGACTATTAGGATGATAAACAGTTCTCTGAGCTCTCTCAGTCTCACCTAACTCACAGGGTGTCTGTTGTGGGGAGAGAAAAGGGTAGACTATGGTAAGCTCCTTTGAGACTCCTTTAGGTAGCAAAAGGTGGGGTACAATCAAAAAGCTCTTCTTTCTTCTTCTAATAGATGCCTTTCTAGGATTTTCTCATTCAGGTGGTATATTTGTCTTAGTCTTGTATCATTGTGGATTATAAGGCTTCACCAAAATCAATGAACGTCCCCATAAAAATATCCTTGCAAGGAGAAAATGATCAATGTAACCCTAAACAGATTGATATCAGAAGGGTGAAACTCTGCTCCATATGGCACTGCACCAGGGAAACAATTCTGATATTGCCTTCTCTCTGGTATGCTAGTTTTCTGTGTGGAGCTCCACCTGGCATCTGACATGCTACAGCCTAGATACTGGCTAACCAATTCGGTTGATCCAAATGAGTAGCCGTGTTGGTCTGAAGTAGCACAATAAAATCAGAGTCCAGTAGAACCTTTAAGACCAGCAAAGATTTAATCAAGGCGTGAGCTTTCGGGTGCTGACGAGGGGTGCTTGCTCACGCCTTGATTAAATCTTTGTTGGTCTTAAAGGTGCTACTGGACTCTGATTCAATTCGGTTGAAACCAGGTGTATGTCATGCAGCTGTAACTAACATCATGACCAAAAAAAGTGAACTGCAGAAGAATCACACTGGAAAAGGATTGCAATTGGGTATTAGTAATCAGCTCAAAAGCTTTTAACAACCATATCAGGTACATTTCTACGGCTGCCATGTGAACAAGCAAAAAGAACTTTAAAACGGAGGTGGGAAATCGCAGTGTAGGCTCTGTACGTGTTGTAGAGGTTTGTGTAATTTTTACAGATGTGAATACTTGGCATACTCTCCTCAGTTCCTCCTTATAACTAGGAATGGTTTGGATGAAGGCTTCCTGAAGATGAAAATTAGGTTGATTTTGGCTCCCCCACTTTCTCTCTCCTTTCTGCGTTTGCTGCTTGAACATAGGAGTTGTTACTTAATATCAATAATTTTATATTTTATTGCTGTTGGAGGAACATTACTAAAATTAGTGTCTATTATCCAAGAACGTTTATCCATCTTACTAGCAATCCTCAGAATGTTTAACTGCCAACAAGTAGTGTTTCCAGGGTTCATTTTAAAAGTAGGCTTAATAGTAGCCTAGCACCAAGGCTGTGTAATGGAAGCTGGGTCTCCGAGCTCCACTGTGCTTACTGTACACCCTGGCTAGTGGCTCTTCACTCAGAAACGGAAGGAGAGTGGCTTATTCTATTTTTACTTGCGGTTTTCAGGCAGGGAAGCTCAGAAACTAGTAGAAATGGCAGTCACATTGGCAAAAAAATTGGCCATACAAAAGGGCCGTGATTGTCTTGATGCACAATTGTCATTTTGTGTGAATAGGGCAATGCAAGTGCACACATTTCCCAGCAGTGGCATGTGCAAATGTGTTAGCAGAGTAATTAAGGCTGTGAGTTTACACACCCTGATTAAAGAATAGGTAAAGATTTATTCAGGAATTGCCATACTTGATAGTGCAGAGGAGAGGCAGAGATAGGAGCTGACTAAACGTCTAACAGAGAGAGAGAGAGAGAGAGAGAGAATCTGTGGCCTCTGAGAAGAAGCAGGAAATTGCCCCTAAGAGTAGCAATCTGGAGACAGACCAGGAATGACACTTAACAAGAGAGAAGATGCTAACCTCACTATCCTATCTAACAGTCTTGTTGCCCCCTGCAGGGTCTTCTTCTATTCTTTGTACACCAGACATTTGTGTACAAAGCAGATGAGAAGAAGACCCTGCACGGGGCACAAAATGTCCATACTGGGAGAGCATGGGGGAACGTGCTATCCCATTACACAAGTCTGGAGTTCCAAAACTGTAATGAAAAGATTGGAAAGAGCCCAAGTGTACAAGCCTTACAGAAACCACAGATAAGAAAGAAAAGTGGGCAAGTATTTGAATCACAATTTGACTTTAAAAAGTCAGTTTTTAAAATCAAACACTTGGAATTGCCCAAAATGATACTACCATTCTTTTTACATGTTTGTTCATGCACCATGTTCTTGTGCTGTGCACATCGTCTTCCATTGCTTGTCTAGCATCCTCTCCCCTGTCCAACTCTCCCAACAAAAACAGATATTAACTTACAAAAGTGATGCTCTCATTGGTCACCTTGAACCTTCCAGAAAGATGTTGGTGTTAGCAAAACCACATGGCAAGTCCTTCCATGTCATCTGCTTGTATTCCAATTTTTCTATTTTGCCTGTCCAACTTCCAAAGCTCAATATGTCTTTTATTTGTATTCTAAATGACACAGAAGACATATTTCTGCTTGTCTTCCCTTTTGTATTATTAATTGCCTGCATACCTGGGCCCCTGGTTTGAAAAAAAAAAACATTTTTGGGACTGACAAAGATAGTTCTGCCCCCCCCCCCCGCAAAGTTACCATTTTGCTCTACCTCTTTGGCTTCTTGCCTTCACTTTCTTCCCCTTGAGTGGTTTAGTCATATGAGTGGAGTAACTCATTCTTTTTATATATATAATTTTATTTATTTCATGGAAAGGGTGGGGGGGGGTGAAGGGATTGATGTACAGTATACAGTGCAGGGAAGGAGGGAGAGGGAAATAGGTCAGTTTTCAAATACAGTCTCATCTTAACATTATCTACTAGTTAGCTAATTACAGTGATTCTGTGTTTTTATGGATAATTATGTATCTTGATAATCCAGAAAGCGTTTCCAATGGTTTTGAAATTTTTCTGGAAGTTCATTTCATACCATGCCAGTCAGTCTTGCCATTGATACAAAGTGCCCCATCTTGTCCAACCATTCTTCAACTTCTGGAACTGATGTTTGCTTCCACTTTGCTGCGACACAACAACATATGTTTAGCATATGAGTGACTCATTCTTGATGTGCGCTCCAGTACTGAATGCTTGACATTACTTCCAGTATTTGAGTTTGTCGTCTCTCCAGCCCAGCTTTTTATATTATTTCTCTCAATACATTTTCTTTCTCATTATCACACTATTGTTAATATTCAGACAAACTTGTGAAGAGGATCTCTTACAGACATTAGGTTTGGTCACTGCCTAGAATAGGGGATGGGGAGAGGCATTCCTATGAGATCTATGCCTGTAGCCCTTTCAGCACAGGAGTGAGATATGGCAGGAGGAGTTTCTTCTGTATGCTCAACCTCTTTATTTTGGATCTTGGTTCACTTTGGAAGGTGAGTCACATTCACCCTGACGCATACTTGCTGTGCACAGATCTTCCTTCTTGTATATTGTAAAAGCATAAATGTTTTTATGAATTCATACACACTGTTATGAAAAAGTATTTGTTTTTTGTTGTTCCTTTGTGGGGTTCATGAAGTTTGAGTTTGTCCTTATCCTTCTTTTGCCATTTTGTCCCCCCTTTCTCTGTGATTTTCTTCTATAGCAGATGAAACCCCATTACTAATTTTCCTAGTTATCCAAGTGCCTGGTATGTTCTCGTATTACTCCATGTCAATACAATCATGTCATACTGATAGCGCTTAGACTTTACTCATCTTTTCTTGCTCTAGTAGTTTTCATGGCAGAAAGCCAAGATTTTTTTCCGGGGGGGGGGATGAAGCCAATTTGCATAAGTTAGGAATGTTTCTTCATAATAAATATTAATAATTCAAATAATTAAATATCATTACCACTGAAATGCATATCAGTTCTATGATTATGTTCGGAATATGATAAAATATAAGTGTCTGTTGACCTTTTGGTAAGAATGCAAAGTAGTTCCATACATATTGCATGCAACAAATTACATCTCATCTATTGAAAAAAAGGCAACCTTTTTGCCTTTTAAAGTAGTGTGATAAAGGAATGTATTTATTGTGTCTTTGTTTAGCTAGTTGGAAACTGTGAGAAAGAGACAGGGCTGTGGTAGATTTTTCTGATAGATGTTTAGCCTATTGGCTAACTGGGGCAGATTAGGATCAGTGGCAAAACACCTGCAGAAGGTCTCATGTTCAATGCTTGTTATCTCCAGTTAAATAGCATCATATATTGATGGAGATAATTCTTTGTCTTAGTCCCTAGAGAGTTGTTGCCCATCAGAACAAACAGACTTGAGCCGCATGGACGATTCTGCAGGGGGTTGAACTAGATGATTCAGGAGGTTCCTTCCATCTTAATGATTCCAAGCTTCATATTTCAAAGCTGATGAACACAATGAATGGTTAAGAGGAACTGCTGAAAACGGCAATACTGGAGGCAAATCAGAAGTCAATGGGTCAGCTGAAGCTTCTGGAGTTGCTTCAAGGGCTGTTCTTGCGCACTGCAAGTCACAACAATCTAGCCTGGAGGTGACAGTTGCATGAACTACGGTGATCAAATTGGTGGAAGTTGCGGTGCCTGGTGGAGATAGAAAAATTCCTGGTGATTAATGTTTGTGATCTAGTTAAGAAGGCATCAAGAATCTTACACAGGCTCTTGATAGTAGTTGCAGGTGTCAACTGGAACTGGGAATTGTACTGTCTCACCTGCAGCATGCTGACCAAGCCAGAGGACCTCCATCTTTGCTGGATTTAATTTAGGTCAACTCCACTTGAGCCCATCACAGCCTCCAGACATTTAGCCAGCGAATATGGTGGTGTCCATCAACAGAAATTGTGTTTTCTTAAGAGAGAACATAGAATAATAGAATAATAGAGTTGGAAGCGACCTCTAGTCCAAGCCCCTGCACTTTGCAGGACATTCACATCCCAATCACTCATCTACTGTAAATTGCCACCCCTTTGCCTTCACAGAATCAGCCTCTCTGTTTCAGATGTCAGATATCTAGCCTCTGTTTAAAAATTTCCAACAATGGAGAACCCACCTCCTGAGGAAGCCTGTTCTAACTGTCAAGAACTTTTTCCGGATGTTTAGATGGAATTTCTTTTGAATTAATTTCATCCCATTTGTTCTGGTCTGTTCCACTGGGGCAAGAGAGAACAATTCTGCTCCATCCTCCATATGGCACCCTTTTAAATACTTGAAGATGGTTATCAGATCCCCTCTCAGTCATCTACTCTTTAGGCTAAACAGACTAAGCTCCCCCAGCCTTTCTTCATGTGTCTCGGTCTCCAAATCCCTCACCGTCTTTGTTGCCCTCCTCTGGACAAGTTCCAGTTTGTCAACATCCCTCTTCAATTGGGTTGCCCAAAACTGAACACAGTATTCCAAGTGAGGCCAAACCAGAGCAGAGTAAAGCGGTACCGTTACCTCCCATGATCTGGACACAATACTCCGTTTGATACAGCCCAAAATCCCATTTGCCTTTTTAGCCACTGAGTCTCACTGCTGACTCATGTTCAATGTATGGTCTACTAAGACTCCTAGATCCTTTTCGCACATGCTACTGCCAAGACAAGTCTTCCCCATCTTATATTGGTGTATTTGGTTTTTCCTACCTAAATGCAGAACTTTACATTTGTCCCTATGGAACTTCATTTGATTCAGTTTAGCACACTTCTCAAGCCTATCAAGATCATCCTGTATTCTGTTGATGTCTTCAGTTGTGTTTGATACCCCTCCCAGTTTAGTATCATCTGCAAATTTAATAAGTATCCCCTCTAATCCCTCATCCAAATCATTTATAAATATGTTGAACAACACAGGTCCCAGGACAGATCCTTGGGGTACTCCACTTGTCACTCTTTTTCAAGAAGATGCTGAACCATTAACAAGTACCCTCTGGATACGTTTTGTCAATCAATTATTGATCCACCTGACAGAATTAGGATCCATACCGCATTTTACCAACATGTCAACAAGAATATCATGTGGAACCTTATCAAAAGCTTTATTGAAATCCAGATAAACTTTATCCACGGCATTCCCCTGATCCAGCAAGGTAGTCACTTTCTCGAAAAAAGAGATAAGGTTGGTCTGACATGACTTGTTCTTGTGAAACCCATGCTGAATCTTAGAAATCACAGCTCTCAGTTCCAGCTGCTCAAGGACCGAGTGTTTGATTATTTGCTCCAAAATTTTGCCAGCTACAGATGTCAAGCTGATGGGTCAATAATTACCCCAGATCCTCCTTTTCCCCTTTCTTTAAGATGGGGACAACATTTGCCCACCTCCAATCGTCTGGCACCTCACCTGTTCTCCAAGAAGTTTCAAAAATAATGGGCAGAGGTTCAGAGATGACATCTGCTGACCAATAACCTTCCAGTGCATACAATGACTATGTTGTTCTCAAGGGTCTGCTGATACCCAGGAACAAAGTTTCAACAGGCTGCAGAGAAGAGAGGAACTGGTAGAGCCACCATCCCTTCTTGAGAAAAGCACCCTAAAGTCTTGAGTGTCTTGGACACAGGCTGTATCTGGCAAAAAGGAAAGTTATTTAAAGAAGAAAATGTTTATAATCTATACAGCCCCTTTTATATTTACATAATAACTGGATTACTATATGTATTTTCAATTTGGAAAAAAATGTTTTGAACCAGTTTTGTGGCCAAACACACTGTAAAAATCCAGGATTTGCATTTGTACATCCAGAAATGCCTTTGGAAAATGCATGTTCTGCTCTTCTACAACATAAATGGAAGGCAGACAATGCCACAGATATCTGCTGTCCTTGCATTTCTCCTGTTCTTGTGAGCACTGCAGGAATCCATCTTTTGGAGCAAAGGAAATGGATTGAGAAGGCAAATACCTTGATGTTACTTATGCTCTTGATCAGCAGGGGAGCTCTGTTATAATGGTGTACCTGTATGCTCAGTAAGCTCTGAGTCTATTACTAGCAAGCTCTCCAACTTCTTTTCCAGGGAGCATCAGGCATACAATGGCGAGAGTATAAGGCAGGATTGGCTCTTTGCAATTGCCTTTCATAGCTCTGGTATGAAGGCCTGGCACCAATTCTCAGTAAATCCTAACAGAAGAATGTTCTGATGGACCCCAGCAGTAGCCCTATGCTGAGAACTCTAGGGGTGCTAGCTCATTGTCATTGCATCCAATCTATTCTAAGAAATGCTCTCAATTCTCAACACCTTTTGAAATACCAATAATTCTCCTCTTCTAATGTGTTCTGTAGATCACACAATGGTTACCAGCACACCAATTGCAAATGCCACAGACTGCGGTCCAAATGTTGCATTCTTTAACCCTTCCATTTACAAGAAGAAGGGCCTAGCTCATTGGCACATAGTTACTCACAGCAGATAATAGATCTTTCTCAACCCGAGGGTTTCAATTGACTGAAACCTCAGCTGTTGCGATTTCTAGGCCTAATGAGGCTCTGCTGACTATAACTCCACTTATGTTTTCTGATGTGGGCAAGAGTCAGATATCTCTTCATTTCTCCCCCCGCCCCAACTCAAAGCCCAGCCATGAAGTCTATATCTGAAAGCAACTTGACAGACTGTGGTAAGTCTAGCAAATTTTAGAGAAAAGGACAGAAAGACCAACAGATAATAAAAAATGGGGTACATTTTTATTACTTGTAGATCTCTATACATTAACTGTTTTCACTAAGAGCTGGAATATGAGAGAGATACTAGGAGACAGCTGTTCCTAATATAAGTAATTTGGAGGACAACAAAGTAAGAACAGGAGGGGCTTTTAGAAGTCTATAAATTAGGAAAGAACCACCTCACTGACTTGGATACTTCAGGGCAGAATATCTCTTCCCCTTGAGTTTCTTTTGTTTAAACTAAAATATAGCCAGTTTTTTTCTGTTTCATCATATGGTTTTCCTTATGGAGCCTGTATCAGCTACATAGTTTTCTTCTGAATTCTTTTTTCAGTTTAACAGCCTCCTTGATCTCTGCAACCCCAAAAGGATCTGAGTATTTCAGATACAGAGGAGCTGTAATCTAAAATTTTCAATTACAGCATAACATTCTTTACTTGTGTTCATTTGTTAACCACCATAACATCTTTGAGCCTGTATGCATTTACTCAGAAGTAAATCTAGCAGTTTTCAGTATGCAACTGTTTAGAAAGCTTGCAGTCCAGATCCCTCTATGAAATGCTGTTGATACCAAATTACCCTCCTGTCTTACATATATAGACTTGGTTCTTCTCTTGTCTATCTAATGCTTGAATCTTTCTAGATTTGATTGTATTGAGAATTGTGCTAGTTCTGGAACTGGAGATTAAAGGAAAACCAACATAACAAGGTGGGAGAAATTTCATTAACAAAAAACTATATCTGCACTTTGCTGAATAGAGAGAGACCCAAACATGTTGTTTCTCAGTCTATCCTCTTGGTGAAATGAATGGAGAATGAGGCAAAATGAAGATTGAGGAGATCCTATGGTAGCTATTCAAGTGATACCCCCATTACTTTCCTGAAATGGTACGTACACTAAAGGAAGTACAAATTTTCCCCATTCCATTGGTATCTAAACATTTCAGTCTTTTCATCTTGATTCTTACTTAACTTTGGTTTATTTTTTCCAGTGAGACTGAAGGTAGTCTACACAGTTAAAAAGAATACATCCAGAGCAGTATAATACATACAATCATCAACAAAGTAATAAAATGGGATTAGAAATTACAAGTGAGAGAGTAGTGCATTAACACCTAGGAGGATTTCTAAAGTGAACTCCAGGTCAGCAGTATAAATATTCATAGAGACCCATGGTGTCCAGATTAATCTTCATAGGTAGCCTACTAAGTCCATTATCAAGTAAACAGAATCTCTTTGTTACATTACAGCATAATATTGTTTCACCATAAAAACATCTAGTGATTCCCAGAGTGGACTAACTTTACTGGTGTTGGAATGTGCAAGATCTGTAGTGTGCACGATTCAGAAACATATGAAGAATATGTTATGGGGGCATTGGAGGAGATGTGGATTTAGCAGAATTAAATTAAGAACTTCCTGATTTTTTTCAAATAGACTCTTCCTATGCCCTTATTGGCTTGTTTGGAGACTTCCTGATCATTTAAGCATACTTCCTCCTTGATTGCCTCCAGAACAGAATGATAAAACATAACAGTTAAAGAGTGAGTAATCTCTCTCTCTCTCTCTCTCTCTCTCTCTCTCTCTCTCTCCAGAATTGCTTCTCTTCATAATAAAACTTTTTAGCATCCTGGTGCTTTCCCCCTCTCTTGAACATTTAAACTCTACCAACACCCTGCCATCCTTTCAAATTTAGATACCATCTTTTGACAGTCCCCTCCCCATGCCTACCACTCCAGTTCTATATATGAGGCATTGTCATCATATGCAGCTGAATGAAGTGGTGGGATGGGGAATACTGCTGTTGAATGCTATCCCATAAAACAAAACTCTCGGCAAGTAGGAAACTAAGTGTGAAAAATGGTTCTAACCACCCTATTAAAATAGGTCTTTAAGCTAGAGGAGCATTTATGTCTCAACATCCCACCTAATAGAATTCTGGAGAACCTGAAATCTAGTCCTCTGTTTTGTGTCAGAATTCTGACTTGCAAGCCCTTTTCCTCACTCCCGTTACACAGGGGCTGGGAAAGGTTCAGCAGTAGTGCCAAGTGGCAAAAATGACATGCTATATGCCAGGGGTAGTCAAACTGTGGCCATCCAGATGTCCATTTACAAGCGTTTGCTGGCAGGGGGTCATGGGAATTGTAGTCCATGGACATCTGGAAGGCCACAGTTTGACTACCATTGCTATATACATATGTTAGAAATTAACACTTTTCAGATTCTTTGTATTGGTTGTCTAGATTTGTTTTCTGCTTTATCATTTGATACATGCAAAAAAAAAACCTGTCCTGAAAATTAATGATGAAAGGGCCCATTCATATATGCCTGTCTGTACCTGATTTTCGAGCCTCTTGTGGCGCAGAGTGGTAAGGCAGCCGTCTGAAAGCTTTGCCCATAAGGCTGGAGTTCAATCCCAGCAGCCGGCTCAAGGTTGACTCAGCCTTCCATCCTTCCGAGGTCGGTAAAATGAGTACCCAGCTTGCTGGGGGGTAAACGGTCATGACTGGGGAAGGCACTGGCAAACCACCCCGTATTGAATCTGCCATGAAAACGCTAGAGGGCGTCACCCCATGGGTCAGACATGACTCGGTGCTTGCACAGGGGATACCTTTACCTTTACCTTTTACCTGATTTTCAGAACTTAAGTTAATATCAGGTCAGAGTGTGAACCACTGAAAAATACTGTGCTCAAGGTGAAACCATATCTCTAGCAGCTCTTCCAAGATGCAGGCTGCATTTTGATGCCACATGCCACATGTGAACTTGATGCCATATGGAACGTGCACCGTTCCATATATATTGGCTGTAACGTAATAGAGCTCTCTGTAGATTAACCATCCTTTTAATCTCTCTGCTGATACATCTTTTCAAAATGAATGCCTCTGTCAACTATTCCCGACCTTCTGCTTTATCCCAATGCTACCAATCCCAAATTGCCCCCATAAACTCTGGCCAAAATTCAGCTTCCTGATGAAATATTTACATCCTGAGCCATTTAGCCTTAATCATTTGCAACTGAAAGAAAATACAGCTTTTTCTTATGTTGGAGTAGGTGTGTACAGATTCCTGTATCATACCCCCAAAGCATGGAACATTTAGGTACAATCCATGGAAACCACCAGTTAAGGCTACCTGCCAAGAATCATCCATTATATTATCATTATATCTGGCATTTTAAAAAGCTGTACTTGACTTAAATTTAGCAATATAACTGAAGACATATATCAATTTAAAGAGTCCAGATTATGAAGCTTTTATTATGAATATTAGTATAAAATGAAAGAAATTAGACATTTGTGCATGCCATTTAAGAAGTCCATTCTCTAATGCTTTTTACTAAATCCAACAAGAAAATGCTGCTCTGGAATATATGGGCATAAGATACCAAGACGACTGCAGACTCCATGAAAATTTAATCTAATTTAAGGAATTGAGATTCTTGGATGTTTTGACCTACTTTGAAAAGGGCAAATTAGTACTGGCACCTTTAGCTGCACTTCTTAATGAAAACCATCTGCTATAAATGAGGAAAGTTGTTGTAAACAGTACTGGACTGAAGAGAATGTAGAATTGCAGGACAGTAATATATAGTAAGCATAAGACCTTTCAAGGATGCAGAGAGAAGAGATAATTTCCCTTGATAGGAGGAACTCAGTTAAGAATAGGACATTGAACTGGTATAATCAGAACCTCTGATGTGCCAAAAAGAGGTTTCCCTGTTTGCTTCTGAGGCATTATGTTGCATTCCATGTGAGCAGCGGAGTCCCTGCAAATGCACAGCAGTGGATGGGTGAAGGTGCAACATACAAAGTGCTCAAAGGTCACCTTGTGATTCTACAGGTACTCACATTTGTGGAGAAAAAGCAGTTTGTGGGGAAAGAGGCCTCTAAAATACCATCAATGAGCCAGGGAATGGAGAGTTTGATAGGCAGGCTATGTGACAGGATGATTACAGTGGCATCCTGTATAACATATGCATCCTGTATAACATTCGGTAGTGGGCCATGGCTGAAGCCGCTGATTAGCTTGTGGCTCAGCAAGCTTCTTGCTGGGGGGGGGGGGGGGGAGAGGGAAGTGCAGCCGCCGGCATGCCAGCAGTGCAAATGGGCATGTGCGGGGCTGCCACGCATGCGTGTGTGTGCCCAACTGGGTCACAAACGTGCACGTGTGGCAGTTTTGCGCATGCATGCGCAGAGCCACCACAGATGTGCATTTGTGCCCCTGCTGGGAGTTCAAATGTGCATGCGTGGCAGCCTCGTGCATGCACACATGCGTAAAACTGCCGTGTGTGCATGTTTGTGCCTTGCACGCGTGTTTGCGTGTTTGCGCGAAACTGCCATGCCTGCGCGGGGGCCTGGGTTGCTCTCTCCCCTCACCGCTTGGCAACGGGCCGCAACCTGGAAAAGGTTGCGGACCGCTGCTATACATGATTTCTGGGTTTAAAAAAAAATCTATATAGCTTTCCCTCAGAAGTGGCATCATAGTGCATACATCACTGACAGGTTTTAATTTTGTCTCCCCTGCTGCCACTCATTGTGGCAGTGGGTGACACAGGTTACCTGTAAACGTACCTGAGCAGTAAAAGTTATTGTTAAATGAAACTCACTTTGCATAGAGAGCTAACCCATATGATCTGAGTTAATTTGAACTGCATTAGAGAAATACTGGCTAGAAGGGGCCTAAATGATCCATTTCACAAGGCATTGAATGGATATGGCTGAAGGTCTAAGAACAGTATTCTGTCAAGAATGCCAACATTGTGACAATAATACACAAGTCCATAATATATACAACATCACCTAAGATAAAAGAAATTCAAAGCAATTTTTAAAAACATGACTAGAGGCAGCTGGATATGAATAAAGAAAAAACTGAACTTTAATTCTTCCAATAGACTGTTTCTAGTAGACATAAGAATACTGAAGATATTTGAATGTCTATTGATTAGTGCTCAGACTCACAAGATTAATTCTTAGTAGCAATATTCCATGGCGATTTTATGACTGAATGTAAAAATGTGACAGTGGCACAATCAACCATTTTCTGATTGCTCCTTGCCAGATTTTACCTCTTATGTCTAATGTGAGAAAAATGTCAGAACTCTGGCATCTTTGGGGTCTGTTCACTTGAATGTATGTGAGACTTTCCAACAAGGTTATGAAAGGAGGAAATGTGTGTGTGTGTGTGTGGGGGGGGGCAATCCGCAGTTCTAAAAGTTTAAATGGCCTATTTATTTGTTTCAGATTGCCAGATGTCAAGTTTTCACTGAAGTCACTTAGAAAATGTGACTGTTTTTGAAAGTGCGAATCTTAAAGGTACTGTGTGCTCTTCCGCAATCGTGTCTTTGAGCATCTGAAAAATACAAGTGTTCACAGGGGCCTCCTCCTACCGCCCAATGAGGTTCATGCTTAAGAGTGTTACATACAGTTCCATCCATGCTCATACATTACAGAGGTGGTTTAATCATCCGTAAGAAATTACTAGCTTCTCTGTTCGTGAAGCATGACATTTCAATTGCACAGCCAATAAAAGAATTACACAAGGAGAGCTGAAATGATTTACTGTATGGAAAGCCACAAGACCAAGGTTACCATGGTGAACTTGCCTTTCTGTGCATACAAGGTCAAGTGAGAGTGACCCGCCCGGTGGACAACCTTCAGTTTCTAACAGAGTAATATATTGCTCCAACAATGGCTTGTTGGCTTCCTTTTTAAATAACTACGAATATTTAACCCCTTTGTTCTGTTTTGTTTTGTTTGGGGAGGTAAATCACAAGATAGTGTTTCGAGAATATAGAAAATATAGAAAAATATAGAATATAGAAAAAAATGCACTTTGTGCACCAGCAATGTTTTTTTTTTTTAAACAAGTAACAATCATGTTTGTGATTTCTATTTCTTTCACTTATCCTCAAGAACCATGTATGGGGACTTCCATATCTATACGCATATGTTAAAACGAAGAATCCTTTCCTATTTTTTCCTGATTGTTGTACATTACAAAATGTCTTGCCCCTATATCTAGGGCATGGGTAGTCAAACGGCGGCCCTCCAGATGTCCATGGACTACAATTCCCAGGAGCCCCTGCCAGCGAATGCTGGCAGGGGCTCCTGGGAATTGTTGTCCATGGACATCTGGAGGGCCGCAGTTTGACTACCCCTGATCTAGGGTAACACAGTGCCAAAGGGGAGGGGGAATGGCAGATAGCATTAAAATGTTTGAATAAAATAGTCTCATAGAAACTGCAAAGTTTATCTAATGTGCATCTGAAAAACAATTTGTTGATGCAGAAAATGAAGACTGTACTAATAAATGTCTCTTGAATTACATATGCTGTATGAAAATGAAGCCCTATGGGTTATGAATCTTGGATGTAAAGAGGAAGTCATCAAATATTTAAGGTGAAAACGCAGTAACACATGCTAGCTGTCATGTGTACATTTGGTGAATGTTATGACAAGGTTTTTTAAACATTCATAGTTGGAGTATTTTTATGAGAATATTCATTAATTCAAACCAACATTCATATTGGGTAACTTGCACCCCCCCCCCGCCCCTGATCTAGATGCATGAGTGATCATAGTTAAGCTGCAAAATAATGGGTGAAATATATAGCAATCGTGTCTAAATTATACATTATAGGGCATACATATTGGTATGTTGTCATATTATGCATTAAATTTAGTGCATAAATCAGGTTGTTATAATTCTGATGTTGCCAAAAGGCAAAAAAAAAATGACAAATACAACTAGGCATGTAGATATTATCATATTCTATAATTCAATGAGCATTTGTTTTATGTAAATGAAGTTCTGTTAATAAAAATTATACTCATTTATTACCCCAATTCCATATGATAATTATAAAAGCTCCTGTTCCTCCTTGAAAATCATTGCACAATGTGAATAATCCATTTGTTTAATATCTTTATAAACAATGCTCTACTACCGGATTAGCTGTGGAAAGGAAAGCATTATTGATATCAGTAATAATTGTATGATATTGCTGTACTGCAATGCTGAAAGTGCTAATCTAATTTTTGTGGCAAACACTATGCATTTAAAGTAGTGCATGAACTCACAAAAATATTAAATATAAACAATATTTATTTGATACGAGGCATTAGTATGGAATCCTCAGGATGCACAGTGCTTATTGCAGCTACTTCTTTTACGGTGCCATTTTGAACAGAATTACATCCTTCTAAACCCACTGAGGTTAGTACCTGTTCACCTTATTTTGTTTAGATTAAATTATATTCTACTTTCCCCTATTGGGAACTCAAAGCAGTTTGTAACATCATTCTCTTCCATTTTTTTTCTCACAACAACCCTCGCCTGTCCTTGGGCCCGCCAGAAGGCCACAAAGCCCACTCCCAAAGTCCCGAGCCTTCTGCCAGGCCCTGGAGCAGCCGAGCTTGCCTCTGGGCCCAGCAGAAGGTCCCAAGGCCACCTACGTTCCTCTGGTCCTCCCTTCCTCCCAGCATTCCCTTTGCCCTTCCTTCCTCCCAGCATTCCCTTTGCCCTTTCCTCCCCTTCCTCCCAGCATTCACTTTGTTTTTCCCTTTCTCCCTTCCTCCCTCTCTTCCATCTGCCTCTTTCTGGCTACCTGTTTCTCTCCCTCTTCTTCTGTCTCTATCTTCCTCCCTTTCTTTCTGTCTTTCTTTCTCTCTCCTTTTCCTCCTTCCTTCGCCCCATCCCTCCACCCACCCATCATGCTAGGGCCCGCTGTATTTTGCCCATAGCGGGCTTAATATCTAATCTCATAATAATAGGCTATACACTAAAAAAGCAGGAGCAGAAGGGGTTCATGGAAATTTACTTCCCCCTCCTCTTCCCAGCAGCCTGTTTCGAGTCTAGAGCCTCTTATTAAAAATTACAGCAGAGAATGTGAAGAAATGATTTTTTTCTTTTGGAAGTTTGGATTGAGCAAAACTTCTAGTTTTAAAAATGTTTTTCTTTTTCTTGGAAGAAAACAGGCAGGAAGGGGAAAGTCAATTCAGTTGCTCTCCAGCCTCATCTTAGGTACCCTTTACAAATGCTAATTGTTCTCTGTCTAAAGTCACTGGGATGTTCAAATTCCCCCTCCCCCTTTTCCTGGAAAGATGACATGTAGCAGGGAACAGAGTTTTGGAGACTGAAAATCCTCAAGAAGTTTTATCCTAGAGATGTCAGGAAACACTCATTTGATCTATTTAGGGGTGGGCAGTAATAAAACTCCTTGGCATAGAGGGGAAAATATCTCACTGTTTTTGCTGATTCCATCTAGGTAGTCTGAGCTTACTTGGATTCCTGCTGAAGGCAGTCATTTGTCAAGACCCTATTCACATCTTACCTGTTTACCTGTTCAATGGACTTGCCACGGGTTGTGCTATGTTCACATGCTACCTGTTTCCCTATTTCCATGGTCCCTTCCCTACTTTGATATGTTAGTATGCCCAGGATTTTTCTATAGACCAGAGGCCCAGGGGAAGAGGCTCTTTTCCCCAGAGCATTTTTTATTGCTCTGACCTATGTGCATAGGTTAGGAGTGCTTTGTAGTGCTTTGTGGTGTCTCAGTTTTAGCATGTGTTTTGCCTGGGAAACTTTTGTGCCAGGTATTTTGTTCAGTGCACCTAATTTCAATTTGGGGAGAAAGGTCTCAGAGAAAACATAAGTTATGCTTATATGTTTGCCCTTTAGTTCTAGCAAGGAAACAACTTGCACTCTGTTCACTATTACATTCAAAAAAGAGATTTTCTTCAACAGCGAGGCTGCTTATTGAGAGTTTGACAGAGGCCTGACAGATTTCTGGAAGTCACTTTTTACGAAGTGTGTGACCCATTGTGTGATTCGCCATGTTTGACACCAGGTTGGTGGCACAGGACACCAACATAGGGAAAGACACAAATCAAGAGCTAGACAAGCTGAAGCCTCACAGGACTGAGCATGAAACCATGTCAGTGGGCACTTCCTTGTGTTAGGAATTAGGTAACTCTGGATGGAAGACCACAATGGGTACTTCTGAGGCTTGACAGGCTGTGTGGGATGTATGCCACCAACACAAGGATGTTCCAAGCTATGATGTTGACCCCCATGAGATCCAAGGCTTGTGGTACATAGCCGAATGGAGGCCCTGGTTGGCCAGGCTCTGGTCCCATCAACATGCATCCATATGGAGCACGAAAATGTGATGCTGAAGCATAAAGTGGATAATCTCTAGGAGTAGTGGTGGGAGCTAATGGTGGTGGGTGTTGGCTCTAGAGAGTGGGGGCCAGACAGACCAATCCATCCCACAATTGGGGCCCAAGGTCACCAGGTGCCAGAACAATCACTGGATCAACAACCCCCACTGCCATCTGTGGCAAGATGGGCCTGATATGCAGTGCCCCTGCCCACAGCCCAAAAAGAGAGGCACATCCCCCTTGTTAGTGCCAGTGACTTTAAGAAACTAGAGGTAGGGGGCCAGTGTGACTTTACATGGAATAATAGATTCTCACCATGGTGGCAGGCTTGGTTCTTGAGAACTGGAATGAGCTATCCTGTTTGAGCTAATGGATGGGAACCCTGTGGATGTGTGTGTATGTGTTGGGGGGGGGGCATTTCTCATGAAACTGAACCAGTGGGGAAGGGCATAGATGACCACTGGGAGTGGATCCACTTGGCTGTGGTTCCCACTGCATGGGTGATTGAGAATCAGGCATTCCAAATGGAGGATTGCGCAGGAGTAGCAATGGAGGAGTTGGAATACCTTCATGAGGCTATTAGGATTTGAGGGAACTGTTTGTGGAAAGGGACTGCAACACGCTGACCAGCAACTGCTGAGAAAGGTGATGTAAGTAGGCAGACATTTCATTTCAGAGTCCTTGCTCTACCATTCTGCATGTGTGCATGAACATATGCAGACACAATGTCACACAAATATCAGCTTAGCACTATTGGCCTCCCATTGCACTCACAACTGGGGACAGTTTGCAATGCACACAATGCCAGTCTTGACACCCCTATTCATCCTTCCTTGTCCTGTTCCAAAACTTGCGAAGGGGCTCCCTAGAAGGTTGAAACATGTGTAGTGAGATCAATGTCCACTTCTCCTCAAGTGATCAAAGTTTAGTGAATAGCACGGCTTTTTGTTAGTTACAGTTCACTGGGCAAAAAGAAGAAGAAAATATTTTATAGCTGGACAATTGGGACAATTGGAGATTTGTAAACTAAAGGAATGGGGGAGAATGGCAGAAGGTATGAAGTGGCAGGTACAATTGGGCATTGGTAGAGGAGTGAAGGACTGGCTTCCAAGGGGTAAAAACTGGCAAGGGGAACAAATCCAACAGAGTAATTATGTTTTAAATTAACTTCGACTTTACAATCAAGTAAGGGAGAAAACTAATACAAAAGCACTCTCAAATAACCCTGAGATAAAGTCCCTGGAAAGCAAACTGAGAACTGAATGGAGGAATGTAAAATTTAACCCAAGTGAGGTGAATAGGGAAATCCATGGGAAAGCAGAATGATTTTATACCTCACTTTTCACTGCCTGAAGGATCAAAGTGGCTTATAATCACCTTCCCTTCCTCTTCCCACAACAGATACCCTGTGAGGTAGGTGAGGCTGAGAGACCATTGTGAGGACTGCTCTGTGAGAACAGCTATACCAGGCCTGTGACTAGCCCAGGGTGACCCAGCTAGTTGCACATAGAGGAATGGGGCATCAAACCCAGATTAGAGGCTGCCACTCTTAATCACTATACCAGGATGGTATAGTCCTTCAGTGAACCTGCTCCTTGAGGGACAATATAGTGCAGGGGGTGTCAAACTGCGGCCCTCCAGATGTCCATGCGTTTGCTGGCAGGGGCTCCTGGGAGTTGTAGTCCATGAACATCTGGAGGGCTGCAGTTTGACTACCCCTGATATAGTGCCATCTATGTTGAATTCTAGAGCCTCTTGTGGCGCAGAGTGGTAAGGCAGCCGATTGAAAGCTTTGCCCATGAGGCTGGGAGTTCAATCCCAGCAGCCGGCTCAAGATTGACTCAGCCTTCCATCCTTCCGAGGTCGGTAAAATGAGTACCCAGCTTGCTGGGGGGTAAAGGGTAATGACTGGGGAAGGCACTGGCAAACCACCCCATATTGAGTCTGCCATGAAAATGCTAGAGGGCGTCACCCCAAGGGTCAGACATGACTTGGTGCTTGCACAGGGGATACCTTTACCTTTACCTTTATGTTGAATTCTGTCTCCTGACTGAACTTCAATTGACACCTGCCAGTTTACAGATGGGTGGCAACCATGTTTCTCATGGCAACCAGTCATTATGAAGTCTGTAGGTGGCTTGAAGTACATATGCGTTATCTGCAGTTATCCTTTCCTATCCTTTTTATGAGTCTGTTTCACAGGGGATGACAGTGTTGTGACTCTGGGGTTATATTATTTCTGAGGTTGACTGTTACAGTATTTCTGGTGGCAGCTGTGATATTTTTATATCTGACACAATCCTCTGTGGATGGCTTATCAAATTAATATTTTGAAATTGTAAATAGCACCTGGTTGCTATGGTTGTCTGCATCATGCAAATTGCTAAATAAATGTGTTGGGATTTTGTTCAGTACAATTCCTTTTGGTAGTGTAATTACTTCTGCTACTTAAGTGTTTGCAAGCTGGCGTGGGATGATTGCGCTAAAACAAACCACATCAGCTGCCAACATTGTCTCTTCAGGTGAAAATCGATGCAAATTTAAATGTTAACATAGGCCACGAGTTGACTAAGTAAGTCACAGTAAGGGTCCAAGTCAAGAAAAAAACAGCATAGTCTTCACTAAAGGGAAGGAAGGAAGTGTGCTTGGCTGTATGGCCTCCATTTTCTTTCAAGGGAGATGAAATGGAAACCAGTAATAATGCAGTATGGACATTTGGGAAAACAATCTTCATAAATAGGGAAATTGCCCATCGGGTATCCCTCAGTCTTGCTCTGAATGGGAGTGGGTTAGTGTTGTACCTCATAGACCATTGCCATGATTGCATATATGTCTTTCTTTTTGCACTTCACATGTGTGTTCATATGCACATCAGTAAAACTCTACACCAAAGGAAGCTTGACACAGTCATATTATATCCAGTTGATTGTTGCAGTGTTTTACTGCATATGTTCACACCATTAATGAATCGGAGCAAAAAATAGGATGCGGAATTGAAGTTGTCGCTGTGGGTTGGATCCAACAGGATCGATTCCACGCAAGGTGTTCCCCCCTTCTGTGTGGTGTTCATGTTGCCAGAGTAATTGATGTGCAATTTGCATCATGTTTTCTCTCCCTTTTCTTTGTTTTTGATGTTCAGTTTGCATATGCAATAGTGACTTCACATGGAATGGGATAATGAGATTTTAACCCTTGTTAACCTTGCTTTCCCTTCCAAACCAAATGCTATTGTATCACTTCCTCCTCCCCACTGTTGTGATGATACTGTGGTGATTCTCCACCTAGCTCTAAAAAATGGTGCATGTACTGTGCTGCTTAATAATAACACAATACTCCAACTATTAAAAACCCTGAAAATTTACATAGTGCTACTCAAGAATAAAGAAACACCTGAATCCTATGGTAATGCTAATTGTTGGGATGTACTGGGTGTCCCATTATGGTCATCTACATTAAAATGGCCAACCTTGCTAGAACCATAGTTTTTAGATGATTACCGTTATTTCTTATGGCTCTGAAATAAGGATTTTTGGAACACAATTCATTAAATCTCCAGATGAGCACCCTCCATTTGCAGGGATAACTAATGTGAATGGAACAAAGGTTGAGTCCAGTGACAAATTTCAGGCCAACAAAGTTTAATTCTGGGTTTAAGCTTTTGTGTGCATGCACATTTAATACTTGAAGAAGAAGAAGAGTTGGTTCATATATGCTGCTTTTCTCTACTCGAAGGAATCTCAAAACAGCTTATAGTCGCCTTCCCTTTCCTCTCCCCATCCTGTGTGGTGGGTGAAGCTGAGAGAGCCCTGATATTCCTGCTAGGTCAGAGCAGTTTTCTCAGTGCTGTAGTGAGCCCAAGGTCATCCAGCTGTTTGCATGTGCAGGAGCGGAGATTCAAACCCGGTTCGCCAGATGAGAAGTCTGCACTCCTAACCACTATGCAAAGCTGGCTCTGTTGGTCTTAAAAGTGCCATTGGACTCAAACTTTGTTCTGCTGCTTCAGACCGACATGGCTATCCTCTTGAATCTAATATGAATGGAATTAGCTCTGATGTTCAAATGCCAACTAGGCTAGTTCTGGCCATTTCAGTGATGACACCATGATGTCTATAGTTGCGCTCAGGTTTCATTTACCCCTGTGCTTCTTTACATTTCTATTTCTTCAGGGAAACAGAATGGAAGTGAGAAGTGAAAGTGACTCATAAGAACATAGAGCTGCTGGATCGAACCAATGATCCATCTAGTTGAGAATACTGTTTTACACAGTGGCCAACTGGTTAAGCAGCAAACAGGACAAGGAGGCCTTCTCTTGACACTGTCTCATAGCACTTGTAGTCAGAAGTTTGTTGTTTCTGAGCATGGAGGTTCTCTCTGTCTGGCCCAGTGTCAGTGAGCTGAAAGAGTGATCAGACCTCCTCTGAAATCCACTCTGACCCATCTGACATTTTCCTCAGAGATGAGAGATGGATAATGAGACAAAGCCAAACATTTAGTTCTTGAATACAGACATAATATTTATTAAGCTCACACTAAAGAAATTCAAATGCACCCTTTGTATTGTACATACTCATATGAAGGCAAACCTCCTTACATATCTAAGACAGCTTTAAAATTCAGATTGGAGAATCCTGACTGGTGGTGAAGTAGATTCTTCACCCTTTGTAGTTTGTATACACTAGGGTCCCAGCCACTCCCCTCTCAGGTTTGTGCCCACCTTGTTATCAGAAGGTTACAGTAGGATGGTTCTGGAACCCCAAGGCCTGATCCTGAAGTGTCTTCAGCATCTTGGCCAGAGGTTGCTAGCACAATAGCCAGATACCATTGTAGAAAGGCTGTGATGAGGGAGGCAGTCATGTACAAAATGTCCCTTGGTGTCCCTTGAAAATAGGGGGAAAGTATATTCTGCTTTTGTAGCTGATGTCATTGCAAAAATATGGAACAGACTCATTGGCTCATTGTAGCTTGTCTTTTCATGGCCTTCAATTGGACACAGTGGGACTCAGACCCCTCGCCCAGAAGTTTAGGCAGCTGTCTAATTTCAGTTATGACAAGGTATTTGGAATAGCTATATGAATATGTGTCTTAAAAATAAGTACACCGGTGTGTCTAGCAATAGGTCTAATTTTTGTACAGAGGAACAGGTGATCAATATAAAAATGTTACATAATACAAATAGTTTCTCTCTTGCATTGGTCACATCATTGGAGAGAGAACTTGAGAAGCAAAGGCCTCCTCAAGAAATAGCCTTCTTCTCTGTGGAAATTAAGGTCTACTACTTTTCATCATGAAACTATATTCTGAATTTTGTGGTTTCATTAGCATTTTTAACTGTGTCTTTTTATAAACAGGGCACATGGCCTATTAGCTATTCTAAATGGAAAGTACGAATGTCATCCAACCCTTTTCCCTGCTCCCTTTTGCAATGATCAGTTGAGCTATAGCCCTAAAAGCAGGCTTACACCAGCTCATTTGCCAAGATTCACTATGGTATATAATATTTATATAAATTAAAAACTGTTAATAGCCCAGTATTGTAATTGATTAACCTCTGTATGTTTACAGCTCACTTTAATTGCCTAAAAACGCCATTTGTCAGCTTCATGTTCTATTGACAAGGCTATTGATTTATCCGATTTTGGCTTTGTCTTGTCTCTTGTACATAAAACTCACATATGCAGTTCAAATGGGAAATGACTGTATTGATTTCCTTAACTTGAGCCCAAATGCTAAAGATTTTTGGATAAGCTTTCTCATTACTTAAGCCAAAATCAATAAGGGAGAGCATCTTTTAATGAAAGAGCAGTTTGAGCAACGTACTTCAGAAATGGGGTCCTGTTCATCCTTTGCTTTGCGAATCGATCTCCTCGGTTCCTTAAGTGAGGTCCAATTGGTTGACATTGTGGTTTGTCTTTGTGTGTAAACTTGCAGCTTCAAAAAACGAAGGTGAGCTGCGGAGACAGCCAGAAGGAAAGGGCTCCTGCCATGACGGAACACGGATGTCCTTTCTACTGAGGTACAGCCTTTAAAATTACTGAGATTCAACTTACTTATAGGAAAATTCTGTTATGTATTTGTAGCTGCTTTCAGGATGTGATTGATTCTCCAAAACTGCCAGGCTTCTCAGGCTGCTTTTCTACAGTTGTCTCATCATATGCAGTGCTACGTTCTTGAAGTCCTGCTGGTTATATTTTGTGTTTCAAATACAGCGCTCTATTTTTTCCCCAAGACTACATACATAATAAGCGTGAACTGTAAGGTCAGTACAGTAACTTGCTAATTTAATTAGGCTTTCTTTTACCTCCAGCTTCAAGAGCGTTTGATTTAATGGCTTCAGAATGAAGACCTGGACAAGGAGCCGTGTGTGAAAAATGAGGACCTAAAGTCGAAGAGCAGCAGAATGGACTGGGAACATCCTACAAGTTTTATGGGCAGGCCAGACGTCAGGTACTGTACTAAGATATCATTAACTGCCCTGGACTACATAAATTAAGCTGATTACGCCTTCACTTAATTAACTGAGAATGACCTATTGATGTATAGGCAGAGTTAGATAGAGACTACATGCTGCTCTGTGCTGAATTTATAGGTTTTCAATTAGTTCTACTATTGACTGCGAGTCTGGGGGAAGAAAAACTTTGCTTGTGTGCTCAGTGACTCCTGTTTTGGAAATCAGCAGGGCATTCCTAGCAGCACTATTCATCCCCCCCCCCTTTTGAGACATACTTATTCAAAATATGAAGTGTTATCCCACTGATGATTTCTCGTTTTGTTAATTTGTTTATAGCTGCACAAAGTACACTGCTTAAATCATATTGACTTGGATTTGAGCAGCCCGAGGCTGCAGTACCTGAGATACTTTCCTGGGAGTAAATACCACTGAAGAATATGTCACTTACTTGTGAGTAGATCAGCATAGGTTTGCTCCCTGAGTGTGTATAGCATCACAGTCTTTCACAAATTCAGTTGTTGAGCTCTGATTATAATTTCATAAACAGTAATGTTATCCCTTGGGCAAAAGAATTTAGTCATTTGTATTTGTGAGGGGTATACGGAAGTTAAAATCTCATGATTTTTTTTTATTGCAAAGCTTTGTAATATAATATATACAGACTTGAATTTACATGCTCTTTGAATTCAAAATAATGGGTATAATCAGCTTTTATTCAAAACAATGAGACTTAAGAAGTAACCTTTAAAAATATTTTGATTTAAAATGTAACAAAGACATAAAATGCCAATATTCCAGCTTTTTCATTCTGCAATATTTGCAGCACAATTATTGTGTGTTAATTACTACTTGCACTGAACAAACAGAAATCTATTCAAAATTTGACTATAGCATCTAGAAATAGATTTGCATGGAGACAGGTTTCCACATGTTTTTCTAGTTGAATGAACAGGCACATAGTTAAATGGGGGTGGGACATGTGAAGCCTCCTCTGATGCCAGGACTATCTTTAAATATCCTTACTCACAAAAATATTGATGATAATACTGATCGGCAGTTTGGCTGGGGATTGGGTGGGTAGAGTAACAGCCATTCCACACCTGATAAATATAGTGAAATGCGTACATTTTGAAGATGCCATAATTTTGGTGTTTTGCATGACATCATCAACCTGCAGTTTCCATCCACCAAACCTTAAGCAACATCCGCCATTTTAAAGTGGTAGTTGGGGAATCGCATAAAGTGGATTCCCCGACCTAAGTAGTGCGAGCTACAAGAGAGCAACCAGCAAACCACATGCTAAAGAAATGTATGGAGGCAAAGAAGTGCTATCTCCGCCTCCCACTCCTTTCTCCCGGGGACAGAGGGTATTTTAGAGCAAACTGCCTGGAGCAATGAATAGGCTTTCAATCATGCAGGCAAAGCCAAAAATAATTTCCCCCCAAAGTTGGCCCAATGCATGTCTTTCTAAAGTCCCCTCCCCAAATCAGGAATGAGATTAATTTTTTAAAGATTCCAGACTCGTGATTTCATAAGGGGTGGCATTATAAAAAGCACTATGAATCTATAATTAGATGCATAGGCATTTCAATGGAGAAGTTTTACTTTAAAAAATTAGCAGGCATTGTGGGCCCTTTAAAACATTGTTAAAGGGGATTGGCTGCCTGGCTTGATTGACAGGCACAAGAGAGTCATGTGTAAAGCATGTTGTTCTCTTACGCCATTTCAAGCAGTCATGTGGAGTGTGAGGAGCATGAAAAGGCGGCAGACAGAAGCGAGACAGCAAGAAGCTGAGGAATGGCTGGATGTGCGAATATTTTTAGCACTCTTCTTGGTTTCTTCATTCTTGCAAATAACAGATCAGCACTACAGCTAATTATCTGACCTGGGCTATGTTTACATAGCAAAAGCTGCTGTTGAATGAATCCCTTAAGAATGGTATACAAGATGCTGACCTGTCTCAGCTAAGAATTGGGCGTCAAACACTCAGCAATATCTAAAGAAGTGTATGCATGTAACTGTTAAATATATCTGTAATGGTAAAACTTTTCTGGAAACCCAACCACCTGAGCTTCTTCATCCAGTTTGATGACAAATATCTCTGCTCAGATTGTTTTAGTGGCTGCGCTTGGTTGGGGCTGGGAGAGTCTTCACAGAACACAAAGAAGGCCTCAACCTTTCAAAGGATTTTAAGAACCTGGCAAAGTGGGCCTTCTTCAAAGTGCTTTTGCTGGCCCATGAAGTAGAAGAAAATGAGTAATGGGTAATGGCTTACTTTCTTTTGATTTGTATTGTATTTTTTGTGGACTAATGTAATGACTTAGCCCCTTTGTGTCAGGAGAAAAGAGGGATATAAATACTTCAAACAGATTTAATCAATTCAATATCTGCAATATGTGGATCTAGCCATTTCCAGGTGAAGATGTTAATCTGTTTGCCTTTATGTTTTTAAAGACAACTGGATATCTCTCCTCTTTATAGCACCCCTGACTTAACTGTTGACAGAAGATAGTTTTGTGCATTAACTGAAAGGTATTTTAGAGGTAGAAGCTTGAAACAACTTTAGTGCATGGGGAACAATGTAACCTAGGTGCCAAAGCACCATCACATTCTGGCCACTGGCTAAAGCTTATCAATAGCTGGTTGAATGGGGGCAATGAAGTCTTTCAGTCACTCTCTCAGCAGTACTGTTGAAAGCATGGGAACAACTGAATAGCTAAGATGTCTTAAAATGTGAACAAGTTTTGTGGCAACCTTAAAGGCTAACGGATTTATTGTAGTACAAGCTTACATGAACTAGTGCCAACTTTAGCAGATGGGCCGCAGCCCACTAAAGCTTATGCCACAATAAATCTGTTCATGTTGAAGAAGACTCCCCCCCCCCAATTTGAAGTTTAAATATAAGTTACTAAACCAATACCCTTTGGCAGTTTATTGTATGTGGTGAATATTGGTGGTTTCAGATGCCAAAAGGGTTGTATATTCACAGACATTGACTGAATATCATGATGACTGGTTAGGATTTCATTGAAAGGAACATTGAAAGGCAGATGTTCTGCTAGCTTGAAATCTCCTTCCAGATTTTGGAATTTTAGTACCCAGCAGAGCTTGAGATTCTCTTGCTAATGGTAAGAGGAGTTCTTTTAGAAGACCAAATTTAGAAAACTAAGCAGGAGGCTTACAAGCCATTGTTTGGAAATGTATATCAACTGAAATCATCCTCCTAGGACTCTACAAGTTCTTCAGGGGCAAGGCTTTTCCTTTAATGCTCCTCAGCTGCTATCAGCATTTAGGGCCTTATCAGTCTCTCCCTTTCTGCTTTCTTTTTACCTGTTTCATATTTTTTTCTGTATTCCTGATGAGCCTCTTTATTGTGTAGAGAGGCTTCTGCATTGTCTGTTGGTGGCATGGTTTTTATGTTTTGGTATTTATAAGGGGTCTAGGGATGTGTACAAATGGTCTCATGAACTAAAGTTTGTGACAAGCCTTGGCTGGTTCATACTTTGTGTAGTCAAGTTTGTGTCAGGGCAGCTAGCACAAACTTTCTACAAACTTTCAAGCTGTTTGTGGAAGTTCACGCCAGTTTGTGAGCAGATACATCCCAGATAGTCTTTCTAAACATTTGCAAAAGTTTAAGCCAACAACATCTGGGAGATAGCCCCTGCAACTTTGATGTGTCTAGCTTGCACAGGTTCTGTTCTAAACACCCCTGAGCCTGTGGCTGTAAAATTACCCTTTTGACTAATGAAGGTTCAGAAAGTTCAGCTATGTATAGAACAGATCCTGTGTGAGCTTGAATCTCCAAACTCACATGGGACCTCCAAGTCTGGTGTCTCTATCTTGCACAGGATCTATTCTATACACTCCTGAGCAACATACCACAGCAAGGAACTTGGGAGTGATCTTGGATGCCTCCCTTATGATGGTGGCACAGGTCACAGAGGTAGCACGCATGGTGTTTAGCACCCTACCTGCCTCCAGACTGTCTGGCCCCAGTGATCCATGTGATGGTCACCTCTAGACTAGATTTCTGTAACTCACTGTACACTAGCCTACACTTGTTCTTGACCCAGCAACTCCAGATTGTGCAGAATTCAGCTGCTAGAGTCTTCACTGGATGGACCTGGCCATCTTGGTATCTTAGGAGTTATATGAGTTAGGGGGTTTTATGGGATTTTATGGAATTTATATTTTTATGTAACCTGCCTAGAGTCCTCGTAGGAAGGCGGGCTATAAATGTTGTTGTTGTTGTTATCATCAATAATAATAACAATAACCTGTCAAAATGACCACTAGTGATCATTTTGACAGGTGCAGGTTCAGAAGGTTCAGGAGTATATATAATAGATCCTGTGCAAGTTAGAGACACTGAACTCACTGGGGCTCTCTGTCTCTTTTCTACCTGCCTTCCAAGATTTGTGAGGATTGAATTTACAAGGACCAAGTTATGGTACCCTCAATGAAAGTGCCTTCAGGAAAGTGCTTTCTGGGGAAATGACAGGTGGGGCAATTCCACAAGAAGCCCTGATCCTCATTTTCCTGGTTTGTGCCCATCCTTAAACGGGACTACTGTCAGAAGGAGTAATGATAGAGTGAAAAGCTGTTTTAGGGTTTAGCTGTAGATTCCATTAATAAAACTTGTTATTGAACCTCACGGGTGGTCCAGGCAGTTCTCATATTATTATCACAATCAGTTTTTATTTGTATCCAAGGGACGAAGCCCTATGAAGATAGGTTGAGGGACTTGGGAATGTTCAGCCTGCAGAAAAGGAGGTTGAGAGGGGACATGATAGCCCTCTTTAAGTATTTGAAAGGTTGTCACTTGGAGGAGGGCAGGATGCTGTTTCCGTTGGTTGCAGAGGAGAGGACACGCAGTAATGGGTTTAAACTAAAAGTACAACGATATAGGCTAGATATCAGGAAAACGTTTTTCACAGAGTAGTTCAGTAGTGGAGTAGACTGTATAAGGAGGTGCTGAGCTCCCCCTCACTGGCAGTCTTCAAGCCAAGGTTGGATACACACTTTTCTTGGATGCTTTAGGATGCTTTGGGCTGATCCTGCGTTGAGCAGGGGGTTGGACTAGATGGCCTGTATGGCCCCTTCCAACTCTATGATTCTGTGATTCTGTGATTCTGCGATTACCTGGTCAGCTTAGTGTGGGTAAAACTCATCTTTAAAAACATACAGATCAATGAAAACATTAAAAACAATGGACCACCTTCCTCCTGCTAATTTGTACCTTTCTGTGGCTGGTCAGAGCTTGGAGGGGCCTGATGTTGATGGATGGATTCTCCAGTAGGGAGGCCAGTATCTTGATGTTTATACCTACCCTCAACCATAGGTTTGGCGGAACAGCTGTGTTTTGCAGGTCTTCTAGAACTGTTTAAGTTCTGGGAGCACCCTGATCTTCTCAGACAGAGCATTCCATCATATTGGGGCCAGAACTTTAAAAAGCTATTCTTGAAAGCTAATCGTGCTCAGCCCTGAATAGAATACCACCAAGGCAGTTGAGGGTTGCTACACAGAGGCAAACAGTGGCAAATCACCTCTGTTCCTTTCTTGCTTCAAAAACCCTATCGGATCACCATAAGTTTGCTGTGACTTTGATGGCACTTTCTACAACCAATACCAGGATGCAATTTCTCTATCTCTGGGGGCTTGATGTTGAAAAAGCCACTGTGTATGCTCTACTGACATATTTGCAATTAAAATAAATATCACAGACACCATTAGCATCCAGTGCACTCTCATCCAAAGAGAATGAAAGGCTGTACCACTGGAAGTGGCATGTGCATCACAATTTTTATCAGCTGTTACTGCTACATAGCTAGTTCAACAGAAAGTGGTTAATGCTTCCTAGAATGGAAAGGAGAAACGGCAATGACACATTTGTGAGCAGGAAAGAGATAAAACACCCTACAAAACAGACCTTATTTTACAAACTAAGATGCTTTCTTGGCTTATCAAGGAAATAAAATAGCATAGGTATAAAGTGTAAAAATCCCAGGATAGCCACTTTGGAATTGAGACCGTAAACATCAGTTAAGCACATTTCGAGGTGGCTGTTCCTTCGTAGCTCGGTTCTTACTCTATCCAAATTCCACTTGTCCTAGACCTACTTCTGAGGTGTCCATTTCTATGATAAATGGTGTAGTAAAATCTGGGCTGTACCAAATTGGTACACTACACAGCCTTAACTATAATGCATTAAAGGCTTATCACACTCTAGGGATCTGATTACAGTATTTCTTCTGGTCACCTTTATGAGCCCTGTAAGAGAATCTTGGGTATAGTGAAAAATTTGGCATACACCAAAGAATTTAATAATTTTTTAAACCTTAGTTGTCGCAAGCAGGTGTTTCAAGCAGATTCATCTTCTACTATCTTTGTGCTATCATATTCTATATCTCTGTCTACCTGGACGTTTTGTGGAAGAGCATAAGTTAAGACAGGCTATAGTTAAAATTCAGCTATCCTATTCTCTGTTGTGTTTTCAGGCAGCATTTACAATGATATCTGGTCACCATCAGAACAATTGGGATGATTTTATAATGTGTAACTGACACTAGAAATTTTTTTTAATCCTCAAGAGTAGCACAATAGCAATGACAGCTGGTGTCATTTTCTCTCAGAAGACATGATGCAGGATAATGTCTTCCCAGGAATAAAAGAGCCCAAAGATAACAAGTAAACAATCAGTTTAAAGTGTGCCTTTTGGGAGCCCATAAATAAGAACAATCCAGCTGGATTAGACCAACGTTCTCTCTAGGTCAAAATCGTGCTTCTTGCAGTGGCCCATTAGAAGCTGTGGAAAGGACAGGGGTCAAATCTAGCCTTCTTCCCTCCCCCCAGCAACTGGAATGCTGCATCTGAATATGGAGATTCCTTTTAGACCTCATGCCTAAACTATTGATAGAACATTCTTCATACATTTCTCTAATTTTTTTAAGTCTTGAATTTGCTATCTATCAACCTGAATAAACCCCAAATTATACTATTTTAGGAGAATAGCTTTAAGAGACCGTAACCAATGTTACTTGAGAACTGCTTTCCTATGACAATATGAAGAACACGCTGTCCAGTTCTCTGTTTTTTCCCCCAGTGTTGGAAGCATTTCACCACTTTGCTAAAGATCCTTTAGCAGCTGTTGCATGTGTCCCTGCCCAGAATGAGATGGGTGGGCTTCCTTCACGCTGGATATAGACCCTAACCAGGAGCTCCTTTGGGACAGTATTAAAAGGGAGGTCACTTACTTACATCCAAACTATTGTACTGTGGGTTTGGGCTCAAAGTGGAAAGTGGCTCGTGTTCATATTCACATACATAGAGTTGCTTCTTCTGCCAAAATGAAACTGAAAGAGAAACAGTCACATCCTGAACAGAGTTATCCCTTCTAACGGTAAGGTCATTGACTTCAATGGACTGAGAAGGGCATGGGTGACACTGTGAGACTTTTGTGTACAAACTGCATCCTCTGAGCCCTTAGCAAATTACCGTAGCTAGTCATTAATTGCATCTAAACTTCAGTTAACATCTTTGTATTATATGTTTGTCAAGCAAAGTCCTTGGGAAAAACGAGAAAAAACAGCAACTGGAAAGAAAAAAACCTTCCAGAACGAGTCATTTACTTTGTTAAACTTAAGTTGAGGAGCAGGATATGCCCAAGCATGTGCCAGACTCAGCCTTTTCTAAGCTTAAATATTATTCTAAAACATAATTTAGAAGACTCTCAGCAAGTGTCAGCTTAAGGAAATTGAGAAGCACACAGACAACACAGAAACGCAAACAGCAGAAGTAATTTAACACTCCATTTAACACTATTTATAATGGATTAAGTATTAATAGATGAAAATAATCAGTGGGGGAAAATGGTAATATTTTCTTCTGGAGGTGTTAGAGCTTCGACACCCCCCTTCTTCTGTTGATACAATGGAGAGAGTGTGCTTCATGTGGATGCTGCTGTGGTTAAAAGTGCTCTGGTTCAATTTCTAGTCTCCCAAGAAGTTGGCTTGGGTAGTCTTTGGGCAAGCTGTGGTCTACTAGCATGAGAGTATAAATGAACTGTGGTGCATACAGAGAAATGTTAAATAAACATTCCATTATATTCAAGGGTTTTCTTCCTCTAAGTGAGGAGTCCTTCTCTGAACAGAGGAGTCTTATTGTTATAGGATGAGGGTTTTTCCCTGAGAGGAAGAGTTTTTGTCTTCACAATGGTGGTATAAATAAAAGTCAATGAGTTGATGATTATAATAAGTACCCAGCATTTTAAAATGATCTACCATTAGTATTGTTATTTTGTGAATTTCTTTTTTGCACAGTCTTCTGAAAGACATAGGTCCTTCACACAAAGCTACTTTGTACCGAATCAGACCATTGGTCCATCAAGGTCAGTATCTTGTCCTCAGGTTGGCGGCAGCAGCTCTCCATGGTCTAAGGTCTTTCCCATCCCTTACAACCTGATGCTTTTAGCTGCAGAGGGATTGAACCTGGGACCTTCTGCATGCCATGCAGATGTCCTACACTGAGCAAGAGCCTCACAGTCATCTCCTCCCTTGAATCATTTGACCGGATCTGAATATACACAACTATGGGTAGAATGAGTCTAATTTCCTGCACCGGTGCAAAATCCCCACAAGGAAAGGAAATAAAACTCTACCATGAGAAGGGGGGGGGGGGAAGCAAAATCTCATTTACTACCAAAGCTACTGTGCCTCTGTAAAGTCATGTGATAGCCATCCACAGTGGTGGCCAGTCAAGTGAAAAGGGCAGTTCAGCTCACATACAGGTGTTTAGGGTTGTCAAATAGGGTATGGTCAATTATGGCAAAACTTTTTTTGCTGGGGTTGGTTTACTAGATGTAGGTGAGGTTAATCTTTCCATGGTACAGCAAGTTAAGAGCTTCAGAGGCTTTGTTAAGCAGGTTGGTACTGTTGCCAGAATCATCTTTCAATTACATGTAATATGTAAAATAGCCCATTATCTAGAGCCTGCCAACTTTGCTACATTAATCCATGCTATTGTAACCTCTAGGTTGGGCTATTGTGACACACTGAATATGATCCTGCTGTTGAATATGTCTCAGAAGTTCCTATTCATGCAGAATGCCCCAGCAAAGCTCCTAATGGCGGTCAGCCTCCAGGAACATGTAACTCCAATGCTATATCAACTGCACTGGCTATCTATTTGTTTCTGGGCTCAATTCAAAGCCCTTTAAAATCCTTCATTGCCAAGATGCATACATATTGAATTGTATCTCCCAGTAACACTCTTTATACAACCTTCTCTAGGTGCCCTCACTTAGGGAACCTTGATGTGCCTATATCGATACTCTGGGCTTATTTTATGGCATGTCCGTCCTTCAGAATGGCTTGCCAAGAAGGTAAGGAAGGCATCTTCCCTTGTTACGTATGAAAGCACATATGGCAATCTTTTCCAGACAGCATGTGGTGATGGGTGAACTTTTTCAGCAAATCTGCCTGCAAGTTTGCTGACTATAGGCATTTTAAATCTTGGTGTGTTAAGGCATAATGGTTTTAAATTGTGTATCTTAACCTGTTTTAATTCTGTTAATTTTTGCCTTTGCACATTGGTTGTGCAGTGCCCAGAGTTCTCAAGGTAGGGCTGAATAGAATTGTTTCAAATAAAAGAAATAAATACAATGTGTAGCATCTCTAGTCTCTAGCTGATAATAAAGTCACCAGAGGAGGAAAACATGCAACAAAAAATAAGTCATTGAATAGGGTAAAAATCTTTGAAAATGCTATCTATGCTATGAAATGCATAGACATTCATGAAATGTCATGAAATGCTTAACCCTTGTAGGAGGTGATAAGAAAGCTGCCTTAAGGTTCCTTGTCCTATATACCTGTGCAGTGTGGAAGGCAATAATATTCTGAAATGGCTCTGGCAGGACAATAGATAGAATTTAGTAAAGCTAAATTTAAATACCTGAAAAAGACAGCCAACAGCAAGTTTGAGCTTGTTAGGGCATAATTGGATATTTAAAGGGTTATCTCAAATGTACTTAGAATATAAGTATCCTATAGACCAGTGATTCCCAACCAGAAGTCTCTGGACCCCTGAGGGTCTGTGAGAGCTCTGGGGAGGGGGGTCCATGTCCTTTCTCTTCCTGCTTCAATGGACATTGCCACAGGCTAGGGAACTGGCTGCCTCCAGATGGAGGGCTTGGTGGGTAAACCATGGGTGTAAAAATCAAAGGAGGGAGAGAGTTGCATGGAATGGGGGGTTATATATAATAGATCCTGTACAAGTTTGAGACACCAAACTCATTGGGGCACTATAGTTATATCTTCTCTACCTGCCTTCCATGATTTGTGAGAATATGATGTTTCTTTAAGCAATTATGGCTATCCTTTGTCGTTGCCCTCATGCCATTTCATTTTCCTTGGTCTCCAAGTTCCAGGTTTAAATACATGGTTTCAAATGTGCCCTTTAGTTCACAAAAGAATCTTACACTCACAGAAAGTATTTTGCTGAATAGATTTTTCTTTGAATAGTATGATACTTTTGCATCCAATGGAAGAGAGAAGCTTAAGAGTTTTTCATCTATGACCATGCCAAAAGGTCCATAGGACCTTGCTGAAAAGCAATCTTTCCACCTTCATATTTCGCTAAGGGGCAAGTGGGCAGAGAGTGGGCGGGGCCAGTCTGGGTGAGGGGCCAATCAGAAGGCGCAAAGTGCCTACCGATTGGCCCCTCACCAGGACAGACAGCAGTTCTAGCCAATCAGGTGAGGGCACAATCTAGGCCGTCACCAGGACAGGCCAGAAAGCGACGGGGAAGCGGCAGGACACTGTGAGTAAAGAAGGAGGCCTTCCCCTCAGGCCTAGAAGCACACCCGGGGCCTCAACGAGGCCCCGGGTGTGCTTCTAGGCCCGAGGGGAAGGCCACACTGCTGCCAGGGGGGATGGTGGGAATCAGGCCTTCCCACCGGGCTCAGAAACACTGCACCCAGGGGCAATGCCGCCTCTATGCTGGGCAGCCACATGAGGGGGGGTTGCTTTTTAATCTAGTTAACATATAATGTCGCTAGGCTAACAAACTAAAGTACATCATTAATTTTCGATGGTTAGTGGTTTACTAAGCAATGTTTATGAACAAACTATCATGAATTTGGATGCAGTTCATGACAGTTTGTGAAGAGTAGAAAGCAGGGTATTAAACCTTTGCTTTCTGATCTTCACAAAAACAGCTGGAAGGGGAGCTGTTTGGCTTAAATGATTGAGAGGCATTTAAACCATTGCTTTCTGCTCCACCTGAAAAGCTGTGGGAATTATTAAAGGCACAGGGAGCAGAAAAGTGGGCAAACCTCCCCATTCCTTTAGCAGATGTTTCCTACAGTATCCAGCCCAGTATACTGCTTGGGAGCAAGACTCATGGAACTCAGAAGATGTGAATAGGATTGGGCTGAACAATAAATCCACCTCATTCTAGTTATGAGGGATCAAGTTATCTTCCTGCAGCGTCTCCAAGGTTCTATGGTCATTCCAACTAATCCTCTGCCTTGTAAAAAAAGCAAGATATAACGAAATCTTTAACAGATCATGTTGAAGGATTCAGGAACAAAGTATAAGATGCCTAATTCTTAATAAACAAAAATCACCATTTTTTTTTTGTTGAAAGACAAATAACTCCATCTTTGATATGTTCTTTTGGATTCTGCAATGGATTAAAAAACATAAACAAGATATCCTTTCAAACTGTACCACTTTCCATTTCAATGGGTTTTCACAGGTGAATTGGCTACAACTTTAGTTGATTAATTTTTGAATGTAAAGTTTTCCACTGTGTCAAGTACAAACTTAGCCTACTTATTCAGCAACAGTCTTAAGTGCCCAGCTTTGTGAGGCACAGGAGTAGAGGAATCTAGCTGCTGAATGAAACACACAGGGATAAGAATTTGCTACTTACTGTACAGCTTTGCAGTAACCTAGTGCTATGCTGCATTTGTATGGATTGTATTTATTAGGGATGTGCTCCAGGGGGAACATTTGTACTTTTCAGATCTGAGTATTCCTGATGTGGTAAAACGTGAATCAACTGATTCAGTGATTGGGTTTGTTTGTTTCCCACTGCTCTCAGCAGTGCTGGCTCGTGGCAAGTTACAGGTTAAAACCCCATAACAATAATTTAAAAAGTATAAAATCAATCCCAACTACTAAAATTAAATCCCATCAATGGTGGAACTGTTCTTGCACAGGGTTATTGCCTCCAACAACCTTGCTAGTTAGAAAGAGAGCTCATGGGACTGCCAGTTTGAGGCCTGACCATATGTAATTTAGGGACAGTTAACTGAAGGGCTAGGAAATAGCCCTTGCAGCTATTGCAGCTGCTCTGGCACTGTCTCTAGAATGAGGGGCTCTGGTTTTGATGAATTTTGTGGTACCAGTGGTAGTTTTCTGAGCTCCTGAACCTTCATCAGAAGAGGAGCTTAGTTTGGTCCTTATATTCCTCATCATATTCCTTCTAATCCTGGAGTACTGCATGTAGTTCTGGAGGCCTCACTTCAAAAAGGATGTGAACAAAATTGAGAAGGTTCAGAGGAGAGCAATGAGAATGATCTGGGGCCTGTGGACCAAATGCAATAAGGAAAAGCTGAGGGACTTGGGAATGTTCAGCCTGGAAGAGCTTGAGAGGGGACATGATTGCTGCCTTTAAGTATTTGAAAGGTTGGCACTTAGAGGAAGCCAGGACATGTAGAATGATAACATCTAGATATCAGGGAAAATTTTTTTACAGAGTAGTTCAACAATAGAATCGACTGCCTAAGGAGGTGGTGAGTTCCCCCTCACTGGCAGTCTTCAAGCAGCAGCTAGACAGATACTTATCATGGATGCTTAAGTTGATCCTGCATTGATCAGGGGATTGGACTAGATGGCCTGTATGGTCCCTTCCAACTTTATGATTCTACAATTCTATATAAGAAATCTGTTCTAGGGTCTCAATCTGGAGGAATCCTGGTGCCTGGTGAATTTTGGATTTACCCCATGTTACTTTGTTTCTTTTGAGATCTAGTGTCATATAATGGCTAAGAAATTGATCAATGAAGTCCTTTGTTTGAAGGACTTCCCAACTAGTCACCTGTCTCTTAATCTCATGTATATGAGTTATCAGGAGGGGCAAATGAACTAGGGGTGCAAGATGGGTAACTTTGGTATTATAAGTTGAATAATAAATCTGCAATAAAATAATTTAAATAGTCTCATAAAACAGACTTCATAAAGTAGGATATTTTCATTGAAGATACGTGCTAATTTTTTAAATTGAAAGAATCATTAAACACTGATACAGCCAACCTCTGACTGAACCTTCAACATTGTCACCTATCATAGCAGCTGAGGATTTATTACACAATATAAAATTAGGTGTTTCCAGTAAACTTAATATTATATGACCTTGACAGATTTAGAATTGTGTCTTTTGTTGTGTAAGAAAAAAAGGATATCAAGAAGTTACTGAAATATTTTGTTGATCATGCGAAAGAATTTCAACTTTTTAAAAAGTAGATAATGAAATATTTTATCTCTGAACAAAAAAAGGTATTTAAAATATTCCTTCACAAGCACATACATACAACTGAGGATTTATATACTTTTAAGCAAATTCTTGTACTGAATTTAAAATGGAATGTTGTAAAATATAAAAGTTGCAGTTTTTTTTAAAAAACTAGAGCTAAAGTGGACAAACAGATTATTAGGCTAAATGACCCAAAAGGTGGCAATCAATTTAAAAGCAAAAGTTGTGGATGTTAGATTTAAGGCTGGTTTTCTCCTTTCATACAAAGGAGGTGAAATGTGCTGTCATCATCTAAACAGATTAGTTATTCTTTTCTGACTCGGAAATCTTGCTTCTTCATCTTTGCAAATGTATGCAGATTTAATCAATTTATATAAATTATCCCAATTGATCAGGACAGGCTTTTTCAACCAGGGTTCATGAAACCCTGAGGACAGCTCTGGAAGGGTTTCCTGAATGGCCGAGTTAATTGATTTTTAACATATTCTTTTAATTTGTTAAACGTTTGTCAGATTATATGACCATATAGGGTCATGTAGACCCACCCCCTCCTAACATCGCCAGTGACTGGCCTGGAAGGTGTGGGAAGGGCAAAGTTCCCAGGTGAGCATGTACACAGCTATACTTCCCAACTATATTCTGCATGATCACACTTGATCGGGTTTCTTGAACGTGAAGAACCTGAAGAACATTTCAGGCATTTCTCAACAGTAAAAACGTTGAGAAAGGCTGGATTAGGATTTCTTTAATTCGACTAACAGTTGTTTTTTCCCAGTAGGAGTGGGCAAGAAAAAAAAAATTTCCCCCCAAATTTAAGTACCAGTATACTGGATATGAAAAATATCAGTATTTGCTGATATTCCAGTATTTGCTGATATACCATAACTGGTATAGTATTCAGATTCAGTAAATATTGGACTGCAGAGGTGTCTCTTTCCCTTCCTTCTGTTGCCCTGGAAGCCAGAGAAAAGCCAGGAAAGAGCCTTAGATGGAACTGAAAGTCTCTCTGCAGTCCTTTAAACCTCTCTACCACCAGCTATTCAGTAAAGCCTAATATACCGCAAAAAAAAAAAAAAACATAAGAATTCAGCTTTATTAGGAATCAACAGTAGACTGTCAGACTCTAATCTGAATTTGGTGTACAAATATCTAAAAAATGTTGGTAAGGTATTTTGGGGGTATTTTTTCATTTCAGGTATACTCGAATTCACATCCTTAATTTTCAGCATGATTCTTCTGTGTGGACAATGTATTTTTGAGCTCTAAATGCACCCCCACCCTAATCCTTTTAACATATAAATGATTGGAAGTTGGATAGCCAGTGCAGAAATAAATATCTCTTAGGAATGTGTTGAGAACTTCAGACTGATAGAAAGGTTAATGTTTTTGTACTATATTAGATCATTGCTTCTTCTCACATATGACTTTTGTGTTGATTTAAATACACAGCTGGGAGACCTTCCGATGATTGTTCAGCAGGCTGGGCAGTTGTCAGTGGACAATCAAAATGTGCCTACTGCTGGAGAATCCCACTGGCACCGTGCCTTTGTGACTCTTAAATCTGATTTCACAGAACTTGAAAAGAAGTGCCCTGAAGCTTTAATGCAGCTCAGTCACAAAGTGGAAGTGACAAAAGACTGTAGCACAGGGGGGAAAAAAAATCAAAAGCAACATCCATGGTATTTCAGAAATGATACTGTACATTTAGCCTTAAAAAAACCCCTTGCTTTTATTTATGTTTAAATGTGAGAAAATCGTTGTATGTGTTTTCCCCCCTCTGCTTTTTCAAATAGTACAACCCTTATTTCTCCCAATACCTCGAGGGGTATGATATTTGTATTCAGCACAGAAAGACATAAAACAAAATGCTGTGTGGTAGAAGAACTAGTGAAGGGGAAATAAAGTTTCCTGCAAAGCAACTGGATGCACGAAACAAAAATAAATGAGACTGAGCTGTATTTTGACAAAAATGGTCTTTTCCCCTCCAACTGAAAATACTTAAATGCCCATTCAAAGCAGAGTTGCACCCTTCTAAATCCCTTGACTTCAATAGAAGGGTGTAACTGCTTAGGACTGCACTGTTGATGAACTTGAATACAAATATGGAATTGTCTAGGTTTTATTCTAAGGCTTTGTTCAAAACAAGAGCAGCCATGGCTCAGTGGCAGAGCATCTGCTTGGCATGCAGAAAATCCCAGGTTCAATCGTGGCATCTCCAGCTAAAAAAAACAAGTAATAAATGATGTGAAACACCTCAGCCTAAGACCCTGGAGAGCCACTGGCAGTCTGAGCAGATATTCGTGACCCTGATGAACCAATGGTCTGATTCATGTGTATGTATTCCAATAATTGGCCAATATCTTGTAGCCATTTTGAGCCCCTTCCACACAGCAGTTCCAGAGCAGAAGCTTGAAAACTTCAGCTGTAGACATCTTGAAAAAAAATCCCATCAATTTACTATTATGGAACTGATTACTCTTACAAAGGTTCCTCTGCATATGCATCCATGATAGACATTACTGGCTGCTATAGTCTTAAAGAGTCTTACTCCTCCAGCAATGAAGAAAACTTGAACATGTCCATCTGATGTCACATGTGATTTCATGGGGAGGATGCCTCACATTTGGAACATCTGGTGTCTGCCAGAAGAACCAGGACTGTCTGGTAAAAAGACTGGATTCAATCATGCTTAGAGGCCTTAAAACAAAAAGCATAAACATTTTATATGCAGCCTTTTATAGTCAGACTTTGTATGGGGTTGGTAGAAACAGAGATTCATCTACCTGAATATTTAATGAAGATAAAAACAAATATTTGAGAACCATAAGCGTCTCAGAGTTTAATGCTGAGGGTGGTGGGTTAGTCTGACTATGACATAAATAATCTATAGCAGTGCAAGTGTGATGGTAGAAAAAAGCACAGGGAGATAATGACCTGAGCATGATGTATATCTCACAGGTCAGTTCCAAAACATTTGTGTCTAAACAAGACTAGAAATTATTCTCCTTATTACATTTTCATTCCCCATTTATTTGAAGGACTTCAAGGTGGTCAACATGGTCCTGTCTCTTTTATTTTACTCTTACAGCCACCCTGTGAAGTAAATTAAATTGAGAGTTGGTGACTGAACCAGGAATACCCAGTGAACTTCTTGGCAGAGTAGAAATTTGATCTCCAGCCAACCTGGTTCTTGTCAAAGATTAAAATTGCACCACCATAATGTCTTCCAGTGCTTTGTTTTTCTTTTGGCAATGAAGCAATTGGAACTGATTAGCTTCTGTCACAAAACAATTCTAATCCAGTGAGGAAAATGTACATAGACTCTGGGTTCAACTGTCCATCCAATCAGATATGTGTACAGTACACATTCCTGATATTTCACATCTAGGACTGCTCATTTGTAGAACTACTAGATGAGAAATTGTATACATAGACTGAAGGAGTGAATTCAGCCCCTCATCGGACAGCTAGCACTTTTATAATTGGAAATTCACTTCATCTGGTCATTGGATAGCATTGGGCTAACATATACCTGCAAGAGTGCATAGCAGGATTTTCCAACTCTAGACAGATACTGATCTTCCAGAATTACAACTGATCTTCAGACTACAGAGATCAGTTCCCCTGGGGAAAATAACTGCTTTGGAGAATGGATTCTAGGGCATTATACCCTGCTGAAGGCCCTCCCCATATCCATAGAATCATAGAATCATAGAGTTGGAAGGGGCCATACAGGCCATCTAGTACAACCCCCTGCTCAATGCAGGATCAGCCCAAAGCATCCTAAAGCAATTACTGTTCACATTACTGTTGAAAACCTGGATCCAACCTTTCCTAGGCTCCTGTTCTAAATCTCTAGAAATTTCCCAACCTAGAATTGGCAATCTTGGCACATAGGTAGCCCAGTTTAACACACATCTAGGACAGATGAGGTGCACCAGGCCAAATTCTTCCCCTGTGCAGGAGCAGAAGAGGTGGGGCAACCTGCCCTGGCTCAGACTCCAGCCTAAAGCCTGGCACGAAGCCTCCAGTGTGGAAACAGTCATGGTGCTTCAGTTGTGTGTTATGAAAAGAGTATCATACAAATAATTTTAAACATCCACTACGTTTTCTTTTAAATTATACTAATAGCTGCTTTCCATTAAAATATGTTTTCATGTATCTTCATAAAATCGTTCATTATCAAAACTTCAAATATCAAATATCAAAAAGAATAACTCACAACAAAAGATAGTGTTAGTCTATTCATGTCTCTACCATTGGTGTTTGTCTACCATACTTTTTAAAGCCACGTACTATTCATATTACACACATGCTGTCAAACGTGAATAGGTTTATGCTTATCCAGAGATGACATTCAAACAGATATAGAAGCAAATTAATTTCATAAGCCATAATTTCGTGACAGCAATAAGTGTTGAACAGTGGGACAAACTGCGACAAGTCAATTACGTGTTGTCACCATTAATGTATGAAAATACCTTTAAAATTCTCTTTTGTCTTTCCAGAGACATCTTATTTTTAATACAAAAGATTCTAACATTATGTGCTGTATGTGGTGTAAACTTTTCATTGGGTGCATTGCACATTAGTGTTGAAAACCTGGATCACTCTGTTATTTAGTACATAGCAATTTGATAGTAAAAAGTCTGCAACTTCAAGGGAGGCAGGGGGCCAGATCTTAACTTTTTATCCCAATCACATCCATGTTTTGATTTACTGCAATCTGCCATCTATATTTATGCTTAGTAAGTAAACTGGAGTTTAGGGCCTCAGAGTTGGGTCGTGGAAACTGCTGTCAAGTTGCAGCTGAGTTATGAAGACACTATAGAGTTTTCAAGGCAAGATGAAAATAGCTGTGGTTTGTCATTGCCTGTGTAACAACCCCAGACCCCCTTGAAGGTCTCCCATCCAAGTACTAAGCCAGTAAAGTTTAGCTCCTGAGATCTGATTTAGAGCTATTAGCCTGAGTTAGCCTGAGCTATTCAGGTCAGGGCCATAAATACAAAATATCCTTAACAACTATTAAATCACCATTCTTTTTGTAATGCCATGGTACCTCTTAGACTTGACTATGTAGGGCACAGGCACTGATGGAATAAAATGGTAGGATCTGTTCCAGATAGATAGATAAATTTTCCAGATAAATAAATTTATTACGGTACTAGACCAGTAGTCAAATTACAAAATACATAAAAACATCTGGCATTAACAAAATAAAAGAATCATTGATAACTAAAATATTATAAAATTTAAAAACATTCCAGCTATAAGAATCATTCTGATTTTAAAACTCACAAGCATTATCTCAAGCAATTGAGACTATCTCTACCTAAGTTGCTCCGAATCCAGCTCTTCCTTGTTTTGATAGCTCTCCAAGCAAATCTGGCCACAACAGAAGTTATTTCTGTGCTTTTGTCTGACAACATGTCTGTGATTGCCTCTGAGTTGGGCTTATTGTGTAGGGAAGGTATAAGTTCTCCCCTGAATTGATCGAATAGCCTACATTGGAGTAATGTTCAGATGTCTGAATGCTCCCATCCTGGCAGATGCATAAACGATCACAGATGGGTATTTTTTTGAATAAGCCTTCCCTAAAAGCGGGTGGGAGCATGTTATATCGCAAGAGAGTAAATAATCTCCTATGTTCTGGGAAAACAAGATTAGATAAATAAGGTAATGGCCTCAAATTATTAAGTGGAGGCATTGGAAAAAAATGGATTTTTTACTTGATTGAAATCCTATTGGCGATGGATATCTAGGATTCTTTGTTTTATCGTTTCCTTTGCTCGGTTGAAACCCAGAGACAGTATTAACTGTTTGGATAGACCATATGAGCAAAGTTTTTTCTCAAGAGTGGTTATCCATGGCACAACCAATGATGCAGACATCATTAGGAAAAGGAAACCCTTTGTGGAAAAAAGCAATTTTAACCAGTACATGGACATACATATCCATATTCTGGTCTGGACAGAACACATTCCTGTTTCCACCCAGGTTGCAGCATTGGAAATTTAGCCTGGAAATATTGGCATTTATACACAATGGGGCCCCATACATCATCTGTGCTAGAGGTTTTGCCTTGAACAGCTTAAGGGCTGCGGGAACATTATGCCCACCTTTGTGCCAGAAGAATTTCTGAATGGCACCTGAGCTTCTCTGGGCATTTGAGTAAATATATGATATATGGGAGTTTCTATGGCCATTTGATTGGAATAGCACTCCCAGATATTTGTAAAATCTGACCTGTTATATCGGTGATGAATTGAGACGCCATGTATATGTTTTAGGCTTGTTACCAAAAAACATAATCTTTGTTTTTGAATGATTGACCTCTAGCTGGTTCAATCGGCAGTAAGTAGCCAGTAGAACCAAGGCCTTTCTCATTCCATTTGGCGTTCTTGATAACAGGACAGCGTCATCTACATACAGCAGTAGCGAGATATGTTTTTTGGCTTATCTGGGGGGGGGGTGTAATTAACTATTCTGAAAATGTTCAACCATATCATTTATAAAGATGTTAGACAGTAGGGGTGATAAAACACAACCCTGCTTAACTCCCCTAAGTGCTTTAATAGAATTAGTCAGATGACCATGGGCATTACACTTAATTCTGATGGTAGTATTTTCATACATAGCACGTATCAAAAATAGAAGACGCTTATCTATGTTAGTCTTATCTAATTTCTCCCATAGTAATTCCCTTGACACAGAGTCAAAAGCCGATTTCAAATCAACAAAAGCTGCATACAGGGTTGTCATAGAGCTGGAAGAGTATTTAACTGTGAGATGATCAAGTATTGTACAGTGATCTTGTGTTGAACAACCCTCTCTAAATCCTCCTTGTTCGTCTGCCAGAAAATTATTCTGGTTCAGCCAATCCCGAAGTTTCCACTGAAGATGTTTTGCATAGAGTTTGCTTATTACGCTTAGTAGACTTATCGGTCTATAATTGGCTGGGTCATTCAGATTCCCTTTTTTATGTATGGGTACAATGATTGCCACCTCCCAACCCTTTGGAATTTCCCCTGTCTTATCAATTATCGTGAATAAATTGGCCAATACTGGTGCCCACCATTCTGCATTTCTTTTAATTAGGTCTGGGGGGGGGGATCTGTTCCAGAGATAGCAAGGGCCATTCCTCACAGTAGAAAAAAATAGCGTTATGCCAGCGCAATGGCGTAATGCTAAAAACCCCACTCCTCTGGGAATTCCTCACCTGCTGGCTCCTCTGCTGCCGTGTCATGTGTCCTGCCACTCCACATGCCTGCTTGAAATGGCAAAAGGGGAATGTGCTATAAGTTCCTCTCTTCCACCTGTCAATCAAGACAGGTGGCTAATCACCTTTTACCCTCTTTTACAGGGACAATGATGCCAGCTAATTTTTAAAAAAATGATACTTATGAATTTAAATGCGTATGCATCTATTCATATGTGCATAGGGCTCCTTTTTACTGCAAGCCCTTTTGCAATTCGGAGCCTTGAAGCTTTAAAAAATTGTTTTTGGGGGGGGTTGGGGGGGAAAGGCATGCTTTATGGGCAAACTGGTGGGGAAAAGTTTATTTTGTGCTCTACCTGGGCAATTGTGTGCCTATTTGTTGCTCCAGGCAGTTTTTTTTTTTTAAAAAATAGAAAGCCCTGTTCCGGGTGAAGAGAGAGAGAGGTGGGCTTGAGGGTGGGCACTGCAGCTGGAGATCTCACTACTTCAGCCACTTTGGTAATGCACATGTCTTTTGCTAGTGGCTTGCTGTCTGCTCTCATCCTGCTCATGCTACATGGCAGGGGGAATCCAGTTTATGCGATTACCCCACAAGCACTTTAAAATGGAGGATGTAGCTGCCAGTTTGCTGCTGTAACACTGGATATTCACAATGTTGTGCAAAACGGCAACAATATGGCATTTACAAATGGTAAGAATTTCACTTTTTTAATGGGTGCGGAATGGCTCCAAATTTATTTTTATTTATTTATAGTATTTATTTATTTATAGCTCACCTTCTACACTATTTCAGGTAGATTATACAGTGTAATCAACAGGATGAGACATCTGATAAACAATATACTTTGAATTACACAAATCTTAAAACAAAATATAGAATATTACACATGATATGTTAATCTAGAAAATGGTTTTATGTAAGTACTAGCAAGAAAGCCCATTGCAACCAGGTAGACAATGTGTGCTAGGACCCAGGGGACACTAGCAGGTGCAGATCTTTCTCTTGCAGCAGGAGCCATAGCAGGTAATCAGGGGTTGTCTGCAGTTTGGTAGGGCTCTCTGTGTTGCTGTGTCTCTCTCTCAGGTGACGGAGAGCAAAGTGGCTAGTATCCAGGGAAGGAGGGCAGGAGCTGGGGAGGTAGGGACAGCCAGGACACTCAACACCCCCAGGGCTGTTTCACAAATATTAAGAGGAACAATGGATAAGGATGAGAATCAATGCAATTAAAGTAGGATAATACCTATAGCAAACAGGTAATATATTCCTAATGCTTTAGTTTACAGTCCTGTTCTATTTATGTTATAATATTTTGTTATAATATAGTTCCATTTCCTCTTTTCAATGCTTGTGTTTTACAGAATTTGCAGGCCAAAATAATTGCCTCAAGCAGACCAATTTCCAAGGATGGGGGACTTGGTCAGAGAATGCACCTGTATGAACTGTATGAACAGTGACTGCCATTGCCTGTTTGTAAGGCCGCACCCACAGAAGGCCCTGCTCAGATGAGCAAAACGGTTGTGGCAGAGTATAGCAGAAGAGCTGGCTGGAGAGGGTCTAAGGCCATGAAGTATGTGAGCCAGTACCTTGATCCTGGTGACTAATAGGTAGCCATTAAAGTGAATGCAGATTACATGTAATGTGCATTCTCTGTTCAGTTACAGATAAAAATTGAGCTGTGGCATTCTGTACCAACTGGACCCTCTGAGCTGAGTTCAAGGCAGACCCCTGTAACTCACATTAGAATAATCTAGTCTTGTAGTTTTTAATGGTATGGATCCAAGTGAGTCAAGGTAGAGGTCTAACCAACTTTGTTTAGTTGGTAAAAAAGCCTCCCCCCCTTTTTTTTTTTGTAGTTGTGTGATCTTGCTTCTTCAAAAGTAATACTGGACCTAAATTCTGAAGTGAGTGAGGCAACAGAGATGAGCAGGGCCCCTTTAATAATGGGAAGCACAATGATCTTCAAGACCTCATCCTTTCCCAACTAGTATTATGTCCACCTTGCTGATGTTCAGCTTCAATTTATTCACTGTCATCTTAGTCACAGGATTCAGGCAATGGTTCAAGACCTCTGCTACATCACCAGGAGGTTTCGATAGAAAAATATAGAGCTGGCTGTTATCAGCATATTGATGACACCAACTCCAGAACTACAAATGATTTCTCCTAAAGGTTTTACAGATATTGAATAGCACAGGGGACAGGATTGGGCACTGAAGACCCAACCAGGGAAATTCCACACTAACTGGTCTCCAAAAGTAACCTTTTGAGTTCAAAGCACAACAAAGCACATCAAAGCACAACAAAGCATATGCATTGTTTCCTTAAAACATTAAAAAAAAAACACTCCCCCCCCAAAAAAAAACAAGGACCACTGTGTTAAAAGCTGCAAGTATTTCCAGTAAGAGCAGCAAGGAGGCAAGAATTTCCCATGTTAATGTTGTGAGCTATCAAAACCTTTTTCTGACTTTATACTAGCAATTACATGATATTTATTTTTAGAAAATAAAATGCAAGAAAAATAGTTTTGAAGAGTATGCTGCTTTAATAATGAAAGCATGGCTTATGCAGCAATGAAAATGGCATGGCTTTGGGGTTGGTCCATTGTGCTCTAGGGAGCTAGTGACATATAAAGGCTAAGTAAGATATAATTAAGTTTGTGATCAAACTGAGTATAATTATGTTAGTTACAGTGTGGGGACAGGAAGGTTAAGGTTAGTAATGGAGCACAAAGCCTTTTAACCTTTAAGTCTCCAATCTGAATCTGATTTAACCTATTTGTAAGACTGATTTTCCCTCCCACATTTTGGTTCTGTGTGTATTAGGTGAATTGTCTTTTTGGTGTCTGGTACACAAATGAAAAGTATTCTTCTTTGCCAAGGTTGGTAGAATGAGACTGGGAAACATTTCATTCGTAAGTATGGATTTTTTTTTCCTGCTATACTTTAAATAGTGGCAATGTGTCCAGAGCTTCGGTGTTTACAATTTGATGCTTTATTAATCCAATCACTGAAATATATCTTGTTCCGGAAAGACAGGTCTTATGGTAATAAGCATGGTCCTTGAATCAAGGTTTCTATAATCATGGTCATGATCAAAAGGCAGATTTCAGTTGACAGGACAAAGTAGCAAATAACTTTGCCTCAATTCAATTTTTTTTTTTTTTGAAATTTCTCATCTCTACCCAGTCATTGGTCAAATTATGTGGTTTACTTTTTGTGATTCTATATAAGTAACTAACAGTGTCATCATAAACAAGTCTGTTCAGGTAAGATTGCCAGGCCCAGACTAGCAATCTGTGGGAGATTAGGGAGGCGGTGTCATTGAGTAATGGTTGTCATCATCATCATCCCTTCATGGAAAATCAAGAAGTGAATCAGTTCTCTCTAGGAATCACTGAAAATTCTATGATAAGCTTTTGGCGATTCCAAGTAAGGCCATGACATCACTTTCAAGTTTCCCATGAACTGACAGTACACCACAATCCTGGCAACTATGTTTTTATTTTTCTACTGTTGTGTCAGTGAGAAACTGAAGCTGGAGGCCTGGGTGGGGGTGGATCTTTCACATTCACTAGGTCAATTAAAAGGGGATTACATCCCCCCAAATGTTCTTAATATTATAAATAGCTGCTAGCTTCCCTGAACCCTCATTATTAGAATGAAAAATAAATAGTAAAGGAGCAAAGTCTGGCTTGGAAGTAGTCTTTGCAGGATCAAGAACATTACAGTGTATCTTATCTTTCAGTGAACAGAAACAAATTTATTTAATGCTTTTTATCCTGCTTTTCTCTTCACCAGGGCACCTGTTCTGACCTTAGGCTTCAGCTGGTCTCTCCAAGAGTCAGATCTTCCTCTGAAGATGGTCAATGAGAATGGGCTGGACTTCAGGATCAGGCAAAGATCGGAACAAAGGAGCTACCAAGTTTTGGGGCAGCGTATAGAACTGTACCTTACCAGGCAAAGACTGTTGCCTTGCAAACTGGTTGATCCAGCAAGGCTATCTTTCCAGTGAACTTGGATGTAAATGAGCCCAGTTATATTGCTAACAGGCACTGCAATTCCTGAGGTGCAGCTCTGCACATTGGCCAGGATCCTGCAAGCACTTACCCTCAATGCACTGTTCTACCCTGGTGTTGCATGCAGTAGTGTTGTATGCACCTCCTTTCTGCCACTTCAGCTTGAGCCTTCACTGTCATCTTTTAGACTGGAAGATAGTCCTGGGGGCTTGCCTTGATTCTTATATGGAAGAGGCTTGGCAGTTATCTCTGGGGCTGGTGGAGAGGTTTCCCAGGAAAGTTCTGGCAAGGTGGCCTCTGACACTGAGGAACCATCATAGTGGCTCTGGAGTTCTCGTCCTCCTCAGTCACTGGCCTGGGTTCCTTCCCTTGGGATTCAGAGTCATAATCACTGAGTAGGCTGAAGGGGGTCATGTGAGACTCAAAGCAGCTAATTCTATTTAAATGAAAATAAAGAAACATAAGAAAAGTTTAAATAAAAATAAAGAAACGTATGGCTGCCACACATTGAGGTTTCAACAACAACCCCAAGATCTCCTTCAATATCAGCCACATTCAGTTTAAACACCATCAGCTTATATTTAGAACTGGGGGGGGGGGGGTCCAGTATTTATCACCTCAGACTTAACCGTGATGAATTTTGTTTGCCATTTGGTTGCCCACTCATCCAAAGTAAAGAGATCCATCTGTAGCTCTTCACAACCTGAACAATTTGGTATCATCTACAAATTTGGCTACTACACTGTTGCTCCAATTCAAAGCGATTTATGAAACTGAATAGCACCAGTCCCAATACCAATCCTTGTGGAACCCCGCTACTCTCTTCTCTCCATTGTGAGAACTGTCCATTTATTTCTGCTCTGTGATTTCTGACCTTTAACCAACTTTTAGTTAGTAACAGGATCACTAAGCTTACTTTGGTGGGGTACCTTGTCAAAAGTGTTTTGGAAGTATATGATGTTTACTGGATTACTGTTATTCACAGGCTTGTTAACCTGCTCGATGAACTCTAATAGTTTGATGAGGCAGGATCTCACTTAGCAGAAATCATGTTATTCCTTGATGAGCTTAATTGTTCTCTCTTTAATAATAGTTTCTACTAATCTATCTGGAATAGGTTTTTTGCTAACCGGTTTTTGATTTCCCACAAAGGGTCCATCCACTTATGGAGAAATTTTTCATTCATGGAAGAACCTTCTTCTAGATAAAGGAGTCCTTGTATGCATGAAAACCTCTGGGAGGGGAAGAATTCCTTGGATCCAACCTATTGTATATAGCGGAATTCTCAAAAGAAGCTACCCAACTGCTTATTATTGCTTCAGATGGCTTCTATGTGGGTCTGCATTTTAAACTGAACTTCCAGTGCTATTACTCATGTGTGAAGTTGTGCTGTTAGAACTTGAACACAGAAATATAATAAAGCTTCTTTAAAAGCTTCTTTAACAACCTTTTTTTAAAAAAAAAGTCACCACCACTTACAGATTGCTGGCAGAATGAGGAGGCGGGTTTTAAATCACCAGAATCCTGCTGCACCAATTGTTCAAAATCAGCTGACTATCAGATTTTTGATAGGTGGCCTGTGCACTTAGAGGGAGGATTTTCTTCTCTTTAAATACTCTATTTCAACCTGAAAATTGGACCTAGCATTGTTGTGTGTTGGTGTGTGTACCGATACATATAAAAACATATGCATATGTGGCCACGTTAGTTACTATTCAATATAAAAAAGTGCAAAAGATATAATGCCACAACTGTAGGTGAATAGACCACGTCATGTTATTGTTATAATGCATATTTGCATGGTTCCTATAAAAGCAATGACATAATTTAAATTCCTAGAAGCGTTATCGTTCATGCATGTGGAATATGGAACACTATTCTAAAAACAAGGATCCTTCAATATTTTCAAGTTAACAACTGTAGAATCAGAGGAAGCCTGTGTTGTGAGTTTTAACCATTCTATGTAAACCATTTCTTATCATCAGAGGGTTATCGTTTGACATTGCACTGAGATAGAACTATACAGTAAATAATGGATTGTGAGATGCAGCCAGGCTTGCAGAAAATAACTATTTGAGGGATGGTGCATGAACAGAAAGCTGTAATTTTGACAGGTGGCAAGGTGTCGTGTCACCAAGCCCTTCTAAAGCCTCATATCTCATACCTATTGATTAATGGCTCTAATTAAGGAATGAAATCAAGCATGTGAAGACAGGGGATCGCTTTAGGTCCTTGTTTGGTAGTTTTCTCTTCCTGGCATACAACTCATCCATCTAAATATCACTGCTCTTTCATTTATTACAGCTGGATGATACCAAAAAGGAAGTCGAGGAGGTCCATGCTGAGCTTGTCATTCCAGAATTCGATTGGGTAAGAACCGAGGTAAGAGGGTGTGCTAGAACATCATTGGAATGATTGCTGTATTATGCTTTTTCTAAAGAACAATGCCGGCACTTCTGCAACCAAGTTGCTTTGGGCCCAAGTCCTTATGACTTGCTGCTTCCTTATGTATATGGCTTGGTCTTGAATGGGATTAATTCAGATTTATTCCACTGCCATAGGATTTGAAAAGTATCTCTTAAAACTATCTTCACACACAGTTTGAGATTTATTAAAATCTAATTATCTTAAATCTAGGGTTTGCTTTTTTTTCTTTGGGTATAAATATGCTCTAAAGAGTGTATGTACCTGTGAGAAGACAAATGATAAAATGAGGTGAAATAGGAGGGCTTTGTTAGGAAGCCTAGCAAATCAGGTTATATTAATGAATCTTGAATACTATCTGCCTTACTGCAAGTATGCACTCTGCTTACTAACAAGACCAAAAGTCTGACATTATGCTACACAGCTAAACAAGTCCCTGGGGGCAAAGGACGGCTACTTCCCTCTGAATTATAATGCTAAAGCTTTGAATCTTTGCAGGCGTTCACCACTCTTGTTTGTTGGAGAGAGCCACCACCTGGAATTTGTGGCATACACAAAAAAGTGACTCTCTTAAATACAAAATCGAACTGTAAGCAGAAGAGGAAAGGCAATGATTCACACATAAAATGAACCAAGGCGTTATTTCATCAGCTAGACAATTGTAAAGATAGAAGTTTCGTTTTCACTTTGAAGAGACGTCTATCAGCATGGAACAACTGCATGAGATTTTTTTTCTTCAAAGAGAAAAATCCTATGCAAGTGTTCTTACTTCTGACTCATTAACTAATCCAGAAACAAGATTGTTTCTATTTTTTCAATAAACAGGTGACATAGGTCTGATCGCCCAATCAACAAAGACTGGGGATTCATTCCATCACAATTGGTTGTAAGACTGGCCATTTAATTTTTAAAGTAGGTTGTACTCTGCAAAGGCATGCCTCGCTTAATATTTATGTTTAATTGGTTGCATTTATTGCTATTATAGTATTATTGTACATTTATATTTGTTGTGAATAAAAACTAGCTGGGGGATGGATGGGGCTCTCTTATGAAAATGATTATATTGGAAAGTGTAAAATAGAAACTCAGAAGCATTTCGGCAGTATTCTATTTCAGCAAAGTTCACCTGAAGTTTATATTGTTGAACAATGATTGCCTGGGCAAGTTCTTATCCATACATCTCTTCTGTATCATTATTTTTATGTGTCTGAAAATCTGGATTCCATCCAAATTTATATCCAAAAATTTGCTTTGAAATTAGCCATAACCCCTAAAAATCCCAATTACTAGTACAATCCAATTAAGGGATTGCAATACAACAACACTGTTATTAACCCAAATAGTTGCCTGTACATTCTATGTAGCTGTTTTTCAGTGTTTGGCTTTGTGATATTTTTGTTTAAAATCTGAGTTTAGGAAAATCAGTGTCTCCTAGGCAATATTAATTTTACAAGTAATATGTGGCAAAAAAAAAATTCCCATGGGATTAATTAAAACAAAACTGTTTGTGCGTTATTTTTCTTAATGGGGAAAAATTATTTATTTATTATTTACTGTATATAATGTTCATTTATTTATTTATTTGTAGAACATAAATATGCTACAGAAAGAAGAATCAGAAAGACAATTTCCTTTCTGTTTATTTGTTCAGTTACGCTCCCTCTAACGGTCTTTATAAAATTAATTTTGCAGATCACCTCATCTTTTTATTTATTTTTAAGAGCATTTTTTGGAAAGATTAGAAATAACGATAAAATCATTGCTTACTGAAGCAAGCAGACTTTGAATCTAGCTATGCACATTAGAAAGATGTTACACACTGCATACTTTTAATAATGATCATTTAGAAGATAATTTTAGCATCCACACAAGAGAAAAATGGATTTTTGATGAGTTCTTATATGACCATATGTGGTATTAGTCAGTGTGAGGTATTGCTAGCAAGCTCATTGCTTTCAAAAATCAAAGTTAAATGGTTCATCTATCATCAGAATTTGTGTCTGGGCGACTTGTCTGAACATCAGTATGATTTATGGTTTGAATTGGAGGAGTCAACCATGCATGTTTCTTAGTTTATCGTTTTATGCTGTCTTCAATTAAATGTCTATAAACACAGTGATGGCTTTATGACACTGTCCATCAATAAAGACTATCAGATTTTGCATAGAATATGTAATTTTCAAGAAAATAATGACCTTTTGACTTCGAGGTATCCTGTTGTACACATAATCTATTTCGAATGGATAGACTTCAATTTTTATCCTCATTCTCTTTCATTCAGGTCATATAGACTAATTAAGATAGCAAATGCATTTTGTGCAATTCTGTTCACATAGAATTAATGTATAGGTTCTTAAAAATGAAATTATAAATATGGGATATGCCTTGATGGTTACAGTCCTCAAAGGTATTTATGAAATCTTGATTTTATGGAAAGGTAAACAAAAATACTATGGATTCAAAAACGCTTTTTTATTGCATATCGATTTATTATTTGATTGTTTTACGATATTGGAGCCTTTGTTGAGGAAAATAACACATACATTAAAATTAAATTAAATCATGCTGCAAAACAGATGAATGCAAGGCAAACGTAGGCTTTCATTTTCTTCAGGGACATTGAATAATGGTATGTTCACTCATCATATTTATGAACTGCTCTCTAGCATTTTCAGGGGAGCACACAGAGGCTGAACCATCTTTTTGTGCAACTGTGCCCTTAGAGTGCTGCTGACAGCCATGCATTAAAAATAGTATTTCATATTGGAAGGCAGTATAGAATATTTTAACATGATAATGCCAGGGTTTTTTTCCACAGTGCTCATACAATGTAGGTGGTAAAACTGTCAAACAGTTGCAGTGCTATTTAGATGCACTGTGAGGCAATAATTTGTTACTGTTAATAAACACAGGGTTTTTTTGTTAGTATATCTGCCCTGATTAGAAATACTGATGCCCTCAACCTCCTCTTATTATATTCAGGCAGGCGGAGTGCTTCCAGTGAAGGGTTTCATATGTAATCTGGATGTACAGTCTGGCTTTCTACTGTTCTGCATCTGTCTCAGGGTATGTTATAATTTTTTCCCTGTCCTGTGAATCTATGAATTGAATATATTTTGCACTTTCTCCCTCATGAATTATGAGGCAGAAATCTCCAGAGAATGCTGGAAAACTCTTCTTACCAGGCTGTATATGCAAACTCCAAAACGAAATACATTATTTCCTCCCCATAGACAGAAGACTATTTTCCATGTCTCTTGATTGTGGGCAAGGACCCTCTAAAGGAAAAGAAGTGATACATGAGGGACATAATATGAGCATTTCCCTCTCCTGAGATTTAGGTTGGGCGTCCCCAACCTGCCCATGTATCATATTGGGTCATCCTTAATTGGTCCTTGATATAATTGGCTATCCAATGATGCACAGCCTAGTTTATATCAGTAGCTTTAAAAATCATTCTATTTGTTTAAAAGTGTACTTCATATGTTAATTCTCTTTAAAGGTGATGACAGAAGAAAGTGGTAAGAGAAGCAATGTTACATATGAACCTGACAGAAAGAATAATTTTGTTGACAGTTCAAAAAAGTAGTTTCAAATGCAGTGGAAGTATTTCCTTCTACCTGTTCTAAGCCTACTACTCATTGATTTCATTGAGTGCCTGTAAGTTCTTGTATTCTGAGAAAGGGAGAAAAGTCCTTCTTTCTCTGCCTTCTCTATCCCATGCATAATTTTGTAAACCTCTGTCATGTCACCCATCAGTCGTCAAATCTCGAAGGTAAAGAGCCCTTCCTTAACCTTTCTTCATATGGAAAGTGTTCCATCTCCTCAATTATTTTCGTTACCCTTTTTTGCATCTTTTCCATAATATTATTTTTTTAGGTACAGTGACCAGAACTGTACACAATATTCCAAGTGAGGCCACTCCATAGTTTTATACGAGATTATGATACTTGCTGATTTATTTTAGTTCCCTTTCTAATGATCCATAGCATTTGCCTTTTTATTGCAGGTGCACACTGAGTTGACATTTTCAGTGAGTTATCTACCATGACTCCAAGATATCTCTCCTGGTCAGTTACCACCAGTTCGGACCCCATCAACATGTATTTATAGTTGGGATTTTTGGCTCCAATATATTTTATTTTGTACTTGCCCACATTGAACTTTATTTGCCATGTTGATGTCTACTTGTCCAGCCTTGACAGATCCCTATGGAGTGCCTCACAGTTGTCCCTGGTTTACACCATGCTGAATCTAACAGGTTGGCTGTGGACCTCTGCTGCTCAGCTGAACTGGTACATATTTGCCTCCCTTGCAACATCAATTCAGGTGCTCCAAACCAGACCAAGTTCATGCTGAATTTTGGCTTGTGAACTGGTTCGTAGTCATCCCTTGTGGTTAATAGTGGTGGTCTCCAGAGAATGATTCCCCACTCCTCCACATGAAGCCTTCTGGGTGATCATGGGCAAATCACAGTTCTCTCAGAATGTTCTCAGCCCCACATACCTCACAAAGTGACTATTGTGAAAAGTGGAAGGGACGGTGCTTGTAGATGGATTGAAACATAGGGTAAAGAAAAGCGGGGTATTAAAATCAACTCTTCTTCTAGGGGAAGTGCAAACTATCTAAAACAGTAGGTAACCTATTTTCTAAGCATTCCTCCCACCAATAGTGTTTCCATTGGTTGGGATCAAGTTTCAACTTTTTAGCCCTTATCCATTCCAAAGCTGCCTCCAGACACCTGATCACAGTTTCCACATCCTCCCTGGCATCTGCTGGTAAAGCAAGATAGAACAGTTTCTGCATGTTAGTGGAAGCTCAGCTCAAATCTCTGAATGATCTGTCCCAGTGTCTTTACATAGATGTTTGAAAGTGTAGGGGAATCCTGTGGGTAGCTGTGTTGGTCTGAAGCAGCACGACAAAACAAGATCAGAGTCCAGTGGCACATTTAAGACCAACAACGATTTATTCAAGGTGTGAGCTTTCGAATGCAAGCACTCTTCCTCAGACTTGGTCAGTTCATAGTCTGAGGAAGAGTACTTGCACTCAAAAACTCATGCCTTGAATAAATCTTTGTTGGTCTTAAATGTGCCACTGGACTCTGATCTTGTTTTCTTGGGGAATCCTGTAAGCCAAGGGGCAGAGCAGCAGTCCATCAGCACCACATCCTGAAACCTATCCTCAAGGCAGGACAATAACCACTGCACAACAGTGACTCTCAGTCCTGAAAGGCAATCTAGTAGCCCAGGAGAATTAACAGGTTTGCACTCCTGGCACATGTCATCCACAAAGGCAACCAAGGTCATTTCAGTCCCATCACTTAGGTCTGAAATGAATGGAAAGGATCTAAACAATTGACTTCATTCAGGAATCTCTGAAGTTGGCCAACCACAGCTCATTCAATTATCTTGCACAGGAAAAGTGCATTTGAGATTAAACAGAATTTATAAAACTCACTTGGATTCAGAGTAGGTTTCTTTAGGAATAGATGCACTATTGCCTGCTTCAAGACAGGAGCAACTACCTTGTCTCTTAGGGAGATATTTACCATCTTTCATAAACAGTTCATCAGGCTCCCACAAACAGATTTAAGAAGTCAGGTTAGGGTCATACAAACAGGTAGTAGGTCTCAAACTTCCTAGAATCCTGTCTGCATTCTCAGGCTGCAGAAGCTGAAAGGTATCCCACACAACTGAACAAATTGGCGCCCTGGGACCATCCAGTACTGTAGTTGCTAATATAGAGTCCAAGTCAGAACAGAGGCAATAGATTTTATATGAAAATTATAACAGCAGGCTGCAGACTAGTCCACCTCCTCCTTTTGGCTGGAACCCAACAGGCCTTTGACCACCCAGAAGAGTTCTGCAATATTATACTATGCAGATGAGTGGTCGGGCGAAAATGCTTCTTTGCCAGTGAAGTAGATTTTCAAATGAGTTGTAGCCTGTGCCTTGTCAGATTAGTCCCAAGTCTTCTTCCTCAGTGATTCTAGCTGTCTCCCTTATCTTTTCATTGTCCACAGATCCTCAATAAACTAAGAGACTGCCTATCAGTCTTTCATGTGGGAGAGGGTGCCTAGGTATAATTGTGTCAATTGCCTGGGTCATTTACCCATTCCAGAAGCCAACTGGGGCATTTTCAAGATTATTAACCATCTCTGCAGGAAAATCACTTAATGCCATTGAAAATCTATTGGATCCATCGGCTATGGGGGCAGATCATGGTTATTGATTCTCCCACTCCTGCAGAGCCTTGGTGCATCTGTAAGTCTAAATCTAGGGATGGGCATGAACCAGCTTATAAGCTAAAGCTCACAATACATTTTGCCAGTTTATATTTTGCAAAGTTAAGTTAATGACAAGGCAACCGGCATGAACTTTCCACAAAATTTCAAGCTGTTCATGGAAGTTCATGCCAGTTCATGAATGGCTACATCCTCAAAATGTTTACAAGTCTTTGAAACAGCAATTTGTATGGCATGTAGGAGAGCATCCGAGGGAGGTTCCCTGCAAGTTTGGTTTCTTTAGCTTGCACAGGATCTATTCTATATACTTTTGAACCTCTTGACCCTGTCAAAATTATCACTAGTAGTCATTTCCCCAGAAAAATGACCCTCTGTCATTTGCCCCAGAAAACACTTGGGGGGAATGTCCTTTGTAAGGGCTGTAACCTGGACCCTGTAAATGTAATCCTCAGTCCACTTGGAGAACAGGTAGAGAAGGATCAGTTGGAGATTCCCTGTGAGTTTAGTATCTCTAAATTTCTAGAGGGGAATGGTTTACCATCTCATGAACCTCACAAATTGAATCAGTTCATAAGGCAGCTAAAAATTTGTGACAGTTTGAGGTCTGCAAATTAGGCACATCAGAAACTATAAACCAAACTGGATTTTCCTGGCACATGCCTATTCCTATCTGAATCCCATAAAATAGTGATCTGTCCACGACAAGGGGACTGTCTTCAATCCCTCCCACCTTCAGATCACCTTCTTCCTGCCTAGAACAAAATGCCAGATCAAGAGTATTACCAGCACAGTGTGTGTGAGGCTTGTGATTACCTGAAACAGGCCCACAACATTTGATATGGTGGGCTTGGCATGGATATTGAAGTCTCACAAGATAAGCAGCCCAGGAATCCTCAATACCATGCCCAAGACCACCTCCACAAGTTCAGGCAGAGATAGTGGGGAGGGAGGTACATCAACAGAATCCCAATCCAGTCATGTACTTCTACCACTGCATACAAACTCTCAATCACAGTAGAGTGTTGGACAAGGCATTGAGCCAGGGAGGTAGAATCTCAACAGAATGCAGCAAGACTGCCTCCTGCCCATCAGGCCTATACTGATGTATCAATGAATGTCCTGGGGGCATACTTGTAAAAGGTTAATACTTCCCACCTTCCCAAAACAGGTCCCCGGGATACATGCCAGGTCAGTTCACTCACCCCAAATTAAATTGTGAGTAGCTACCATCTGACCTGTCACTGATCTGACATTTAAAAGTTAAATTTAAAAGCAGTTCTCTCCCCAATTTTGTTCAGTACCTTTATGCAACCTCTTGTCCATCTGGTATGAAGGTACAGATTGGGATGTCATCAATACACCAAAGACGTCAGTTCTTACTCTTGGTGGATGGCCACCCTGATTCACCCCCAGACTCATTAGCCAGATGTCTGGAAGCAGTGATGGGAATGGCTTAAGCAGAGTTGTCTGAAACTCAATCCTTCAAAGACAGAGGTCCTATGGTTAGATAGGAAGAGTTTGCGTGAGGAAGCACGATTGCCCTGCCTGGATAGGGTGCAAGAATCAGTGGCACACTCAGCCAGGAACCTGGGTGTGACTTTTGATACGTCCAACTCCATGGAGGAACAGGTCACAAGAGTAGCACAGCTGGGTTTCTTCCACCTGCGCCAAGCTGAGCGACTAGTGCTCTACCTGGCCCCAGAACTCCTACCCACAGTGATCCATGCAATGGTCACCTTTAGAATAGATTTCTGCAACTTGCTCTATGCAGGCCTACACTTATCCCTGGTATGGAAAATCTAGCTGGTACAGAATGCAGCAGCCAGGGACCTCACAGGAACACCCTGGAGGGTCCACATTAAGCCCCCGCTCCAACAGCTGCACTTGCTACTAGTTGAATTCTGGATCATCTTCAAGGCCATATGCAGTCTGGGCCCTGCAAACTTGAGGGAATGCCTCTCTGCTTATGCCCCTCAAAGAGCACTGTGCTCCTCGAACAGCAACAAGCTGATAATCCCTAGGCCCCACATGGTGTAATGAGCTCCTAGAAGAGATCAGGACCCTGTCAGAATTTAAGCAGTTCTGCAGGGCCTGCAAAATGGAGCTCTTCCACCAAGTCTTCACTTGAGGCCAGTGAAGCAACACAATCAACTAGGGCACCCAGAAGTCCCCTCACTGCCCAACAGATACAGCACATGCCAACTCCTGACCAGCCACCCATTATTCAAGATTACACCCACAGTTGAGTATTTAAGGTTGAATGTTATAAAGTTTATAATGTTGTTATGTTCATACTGTTAAGTCCTTAATTGTTGATATATTCTCTGTATTTATACCAGCATCACAGCAGATTGTGAACTGTGAACTCTTATTGTAAGAGTTATTGTGGCTCCCTGAGCCACAAAGAACGGTAGTATAGAAATATAACAAAATAAAATAAAAATTTAAACCCAACAGAATGTTGATATTGTCACCAGCACCACCCTGGCTGGAAAAAGAACCTGAAGAGACAACAGAATACAAATATCTGTTTCTCTTCCCCCTTACCTAGCCTGTTCTTCTTTTGCCCCCCCATCTCCCTCTACCCCAGATCATGGTACCATCCCCCGCTCCATTCTGTTGCCCCAGACACATCCCAAGCCAGCAAGTGAGACAAATCAGACAACCAACTTAAGGACAGCAGTCCACATCTCAGCCCTCACCAGGCTCTGAAGGACACACATACAAAAACAACCAACTCTGATCTGGAAACACACCTGGCCTCGACAAGGGTCTTGATCTTGGCCCCTACCTCGTGGAATGAGCTCCCTGAAGAGCTGCGGGCCCTGTAGGAGCTCTCTGAGTTCCACAGGATCTGCAAAACAGAGCTCTTCTGCCAGGTGTTTGAGGCCGGAAGTCCCAGGGGTTAAGATCAGGCTCCACTCTCCCCTCAGAGCTGGGGCCAGTACAAGACTGCCCTCAAATCTCCAAGATCTACCCCAGTGACACCAGCCCAACTATTCATCTGCCCATCTTTGACCACCAACAGTGGGCCTGTGTGGGATCTTTTTACCAAATTATATATCACCATCAATTGTAAATAAGTTTTAGAATATTGTTTTAATGGGGGTTTTAATGGGGGATGTTAATGTTTTTTTATGTTATGGATTTGTATTGTGAAAATGTAAACTGTCGTGAGCCAGTTCTCTGAGAGCAGCAGTCATATGAGTCCAATTATAAACAAACAAACAAACAAACAAACAAATGGTATGCAGCATTGCCCTGATGAATGCCATTACTTGTGCAGGTACAAAAAAAAACCACAAATACTTGGAACGCAGCTGACATATGATTTGTCCATGATGATTCAAGCAAACAAATAAATTGTAAGCATGTAGCATTCAGCCACTCACCCACCCCAACACCATGTTCAATGCTATTAACTAAGCGGATATGGGTACTGGGGACATACCACTGATTTTAAATTGCAAAGAAAAAAATCAGTGAAATATATAGGGTGCTCAAGGCAAGAAAACAGCATTGAAAGCAAAAGAAACTTGATTTTGAAATATCTTTTTTGCATATATTGAATCAGGACACAAACAGAACAGATTGTTTGCCTTTTAGAATGACTTCTCCCTCTTTATACACTTGAATCAAGCTAGATCAGGAGAGGTGAAGCTTCTAACAATAGTCAGGAATGTATCTATCTTTGCAGAATGCTTGCATCATTTACGAGGACTTTTATACATATATTAATGTCATTTTGCAATATCTTGATCCAAATATCCAGTAAACAACATTATCAAAATATGAAGGTCAAAAGAATGTGCTGATAAAAAGGAAGACATTTAGTGTAACTTAATACTTTCCATTGGGTTATCCTCTGTAAATCCATAGTAACTCCAGATGCTATGGTGTGGAGCTGAGCTTTTCAGAGACTGTTTAACTGGATCAATACATGCTGATAACAGACAGCTATGGAACGTTATATACCTACTCATTTACAATGTGTTTGCCATGGGCTGGTCTCAAGAGAAATGGTTCAAAAGTTTGAACTCCCTGGAATACCCCTGAGTCTTGTGTACACGTCTTTATAACCCATGAACGTGGGTCTATGCAGCTGGAATAATAAGCATATTTATTTTCTGACTTCACACAACTGGTTCACTGAGATTCAGAGAGCTTAACTTCCATGTAACTCTGAGGATTCTTAGAGCAGATGTGGACATTATGTAAAAGCAAAGAAAAAGTAAGCATGACATATGTACTTCTCCCGTTTTGTACTTCTGCGATCATGTGAGAAGTGTGACTTCAGCAAGTCACCTAAGACAAAAAAGCTACAGAAATCAAGTGTAAGAGTGTATGTGCATGTGGAATTTACAAATCTCATTGTTGGTGAGGTTCAAGTCCAATTTCTCACAACATAAGTATGAGTGACTCACTTGCCTCACTTCTGTTTAATTTCCTCAGCCACTTTTTTTTTGGGGGGGGGGAAGAGAAACTCCTTTGAAGATGGAATGGAGGTGGGTGGGCCATGATTCTTTTCCAGTCAACTTCCAGCAGTCATGTTACTATAACAACTTCTCTATCTGCTCGTGTCTCCCATTGGTCAGTTGTCTGGAACATGTTGTATGTATGCATTATTAAGTTGCCTTATTTGCATAAATTATGCCTGAAGTGGCAAATAAGTGCAAAGCATCTAAACTAATGAGATAAGAAGTGATTAAAAACATACAGCCAATCAAATCCAAAAGCTAAAGTGAAACAACCAGTCTTAGAATGATGTTATATCCAAACCATGAGTTACACTAAACAGAGATAAGATTTCCTCCTGCACCAAACATGATAGTATATTGAACAGGAATGGACACGAACTGGCTCTGAAAGCAAAGTTCATCAAAAATTATGGCCAGTTCATGGTTCGCAAAGCAATGTTCATGGAAGAGCACCCAGCACGAACATTTCACCAACTTTGGTACAGTTCATTGTGGTTTGTAGTTGTTCATGAACAGATACATTTCCAGATAGACTGTCTCTGATCAATTAAATGGTTTACAAAACTCCAAAGCAACAGGATGGTGGCTGAATTGTCCAGCCTTGGAAACACCAATAGGAACTCTTCAAAGCTTAACAGACACTGTTGGGTGCCAATAACGAGTTCCCGTTCTCTTTTGTGGGATCCGAATTCTATATATATGATCAGTGTAGCTTCACTCCCTCTTATGTCTTGGCCATTGGCAGTTGCACAGAGAGGCAGAAAAATTAAAGTATAGCAGAGCACGTTTACTCCTGATTGAGAAGACTCCTGCTGGGATTTGGCTGTTAGCTGGACTCGGGGCTCTGTTCACACTGAGAGTCTCAACCACTGGGTGTCTCAACTGAGGATTCAAAGCCTTCTGATTGTGAACTGCTCTATCCTGTTGGGGTTTGAGGATGCTCAGGGTTCTGGTCCACCCAATCTCTCTGCTCATGCCAAGCAGAGGGGCTTGAAGAACAAAAGACCTGCCATTTCAAGATGAAGCAAAGGAAGAAAAGGAATGGTCAGTGGCTGTATATTAAACTTCTTCAAAAACAAAGTCTCAAATGTAATATTCATTTGAGAATATTACTTTTGAGACTTTGTTTTTGAAGAAGCCTTATTCAATAGGGAGCACTGCTAGAACAAGGTGCACAATAACAATAGTTTTCAACAACACAACTTCATCAGTAGCATAGCTCCTCTAATATAAAACATAATGTAGCTATTCCTGTAGATATTCAAAGTATCAAGTGGGCTGAAAGCTCCTAAAGTTTAGTGGAGAACCCCAGAGAAACCATTGTAATTCAAATAGGGTTTTAGCTACTGGGTACCTCAGCTGAGTTCCCACATTTTATACCTGTCTACCCTTCCTGTGTGAATTGTATCTCGAATGCCTATGTCATGAAGGTGAAATTGGGTGCAAAAGATGCTTGTTGTAGGGGGAAGGTGTCCTCCACCCTCCACATACAACAAGCCCTCTATCCCTGGGCTTCTTCACCCCATCCCTGGGCTTCTTCACCCAACACCTACCTCACCAAACAACATCTACCTCATAACTCAACACCAAACTCTTGGAACAATATCAAGTTTAGCAAACATCTATCAACAAACATCTGCCTGTACAAGCAAGTCCCGTTTGAATAACCCTTTCCATTGCATTTGTACAAATCACAACGACTGATCTCTTATCTGTATACTGTGTTGCTCTAATAATGAACAACCTGAAATGTCATGTGGGGTGGACTGTGACCAAAGGATGTATGTGTTTGGGGCTGAGTATTGTGGACATGCATTGCTGTGTTCCAGTGCTTGCCATTTATGTTATGGGGTTACTTCAGGGAGCCCCTGTTGGAAGTTCTGTTGCCTACCTTTTTGTCCTTCCAGATCTGCCTCTGAAGAACTGGGGGTTGCCCAGTTGGCTGGACAAGAGTTTCCTATTTTCTGTAGAAGAATTTGCCGGGTGTGGGGCTGGGAGAGTTGTGAGAATGCTTACTGTGCTTGTCTGATTGGACTGGGGTGCCTACCAAGCTATAATGGGGTTACATTGGGGACCCTTGTCAGAAATCTTGCAATGCCTGCCTTTCTTTCCTTCCTGTTCTGCCTTTGAAGATGACCAGCCAGCTGGATAGTTGTTTCCTTTCCTCGGCAGAGTAGAAGAATTCACCACAGTGTTTCAGCCAGGGAGAGGGGCTATGAGAGTTGTGGGCATGTTCCTCTTGTTTGTTTGATGGGATGAGGTTACTGTGAAGATCCCTTTTGGAAGTCTCGTCATGTTGGTCTTTCTATCATTCTAAATCTGTCTTTGGAGACGGGGGGAGGGGGGGTTCTGGGAGCAAGCTGGGGTCTGCCCAGGTGAAGTGTCTCTGTGAGTTTGGTTTCATTTCAGAGCCATTTCAGAGAAATGAGCTGTTTCAGAGATTCTTGTAACTGCAGCTGTTCTTTCCAAAGATAGAACTGGGGGGTCCTTTTTTTGGAGTGTGTGTTTGGTGGGGGGGGTCAATATCTGTGGCAAAATCTGCCTCTGTATCTGTCTTTCTATATATCTACCTAGAAGAAGAAGATGAGTTGGTTCTTATATGCCACTTTTCTCTACCTGAAGGAGTATCTATCTATCTGTCTGTCCGTCCGTCATCTGTCTATCGATTTGTATACTGCCGCTCTCAGACTTGCCTTATCCCTGACTTAGAAGGAGCCATCAACAGTTGTGTGAGAATACACGGGAGGCTGGGTCAATGTATTTGTCCCTACTGTCCCTTGATGTATGTTACCCTGGTAGTCTTACTATTCCTGAGAATCTCAGAGAAAGGCCAGGATGCAATCTCAAAACTACTCCCACTCCAATGCTAGCTCCTCCACCCCAGAACCAAGCAAGCACCCCAGAACCAAGCTCTTCCACCCCAGAACCATGTACAAGATGGGTGGGAGCCACTGCAGGATGGAAACAAGATACTTGGAATGCTTCTTGCCAAAGTAATCCCACTGGCTTCTAATTAATTTATCAGCCCAGGTAAGTGTTCTGGTTCTTACTTTAAAAGACCTAAACAGCATATCAGAAAAACCAGGTTGCCTCTGCTTCTATATAAACAGTCTTCTGTGGAAGTCCTAACATGTGTGCCTTTTGCTTTTCTGTTCTGGAACTCTGTTGAACTCTCTTCTTGCATGGTAGCTTCTGCAATTTCAACCCCAGATGAAAATTATTTTCCCTGCCAATAAGTGGTTCTGACTAGGTTTTTAAAAACTTTATTTCTTGATTGATTATTTGTTTAAATGTTGTCTTTCTTTTGTGTTGTGTTTTATTAATTTCATAGTGTTGCTATTATTGATTTTACTGTTTGATTTTTATTGTATGTTGCCTAGGGAACTTTAGTGGAGAGGGAACGTAAAAATGTCTTTAATAAATAAACAAGAAATAGACAAGGAATGCTGGCTGAAGTTCCTTTGTTCCTCTTTGTACAGATCACACCTGTATGCCTCTATATCTCTATATTACACTTACTTATCTTTAGAATGGTTTCCTTTATAATGCTCAGTGTTCCACCATCTCTTTATAAAGCTCGTAAATTGGTCAACCTAATGGGAAGAAGTTCTCCAAAAGAACTTCCCTTAATATACTGGCTATTAGCATGAGGAACCTATTAGACGGCAGGTTTCAGTAGTTCTGAGTTCTAAGATTTGATTTTTAAATGATGAAACATCCAATAACCCAAATGACCCTGTGCAAACACATACATGGAATAAATTATTTCAAATGAAAGCACGAAAGTTATTTGTTCAGCTGCTTTTGTGGCTGGAAGGCTAGGAACAAAAGCTATTATTGTTCAGTGTATTTTTTCACAGGAAATAGACAGTGGCAAACATACAGTAGTTCAACACATGAGATCAGAGACACAGTTTTCATAGTAAACTAAAAACAGATGTTCCGAGGGCTCAAGACCTTTGCAGAAATTATTAGTTATGTTTGCCTTTGAAAGCAGAGAAAGTTTACAGAGACTCATGTACCTGATTAAGAAAAAGACGGGTTATACAAGCTCTGAGAGCATTAACTCATTCAAGTAAAAATATTTGTCATGTAGATCTGACTATTTTGTTTAATACAGTATCATGTATAAAAAGTAAGAATGCTAATCTAAGCTTTTCTAAAACCGAACATTTTTTTCTGTCTCCTCCAAACGGCATTCCGTACGCAGTTTACTTCATGGCAAGTGAATGTAGGGAAACAATGTTTAATTATTTTAATGGTATGAAAGAACCATATTTATATTTATAAGGCAGCCTGTGAGTTAGAGCTGTGCTTTAGTAAATAATAGCTGCAAATAGGATGATTTCAATGAGTTAAATAATTGCTTAAAGCAATCATTTTATTTCAGCAAATGAATGATTCTAATTTGCATATGCTAAATGGAACCTTCTGCATGTTTTAAAATATTACAGAAATTGAAGTTAAAGCTTATTAGGTGGGGTCTTTGTAGCTTTTTGTGCCAGACCATAATTATTCACAGCAAGTAGGATGCCTATCAAATACTAAGGCAGTAAATGAGGCCAGAGAGTTGTAGTGGGCTATGTGGCATTCTCAGTTTATTTGTCCTGCTCCCATGTGGTTTTGTCTTTGTTGCTCCTTGGTATCTCCAGTCCTCCTTGGTTTGGCTTCCTACCTCCTCTCTCTCTTCTTCACCTTTATTTTTTTTATTCTGCTTGTAGCCTTACCTCAGTATTCTAATGCTTTAAACTCATAGTATTGCTTCCTACTTTTTCATTTCTTGCCCACCATCTTCTGCCATTCTTTGCTCCCCATTTACCCCTAACACTCACCTTTGACTAGACTTTGCCTATTTCCTGCTTGGTTTTATTTTCTTCCTTTTGGCCTTATCATCAGTCCCATGTTTTTTTTTCCTTCTGGATTTAGGCATAGCTCATCCGTAGAGGAGCTTTAAATCATGCAATTGTGCATAAAAAGAAGAGATTGGTGTCAGTGTTTCAGATGTTCAGCAATGTGTAAACATTCTTTTTCACACAGTCTATATCTGTGTTCAAAATTATCTAGAACAGCCTTTCTCAACTTTTTTTACTGTCAAGAAACTCCTGAAACATTCTTTAGACTTCACAGAACCCCAGAAGTGGCACAACAGTGCAGAATATAGTATGGAAGCATAGCTGAGTACATGCCTACCTGGCGCCCCTTCCTATCCCCTCCAGGGGCATCACTGACATTTTGAGAGCGATGGGTGGGATGACATAACCATATATGATCATATCACCCAACTGATTTTTTTACAGATTTAAAAAATATATAAAAATTAATTAACTGCCACCTATTCAGGTAACCCTTTCAGGGCCATCACAAAACCCCAGGGTTTCATGAAACCCTGGTTGAGAAAGCCTTGTCTAGAAGATAGCCCTCTGGGAACTGCAATGTTGAAGGTTCCACAACCAGAACTTATTCCGTCTCTTCTCCTTTTCAGCTTTCTAACAACTGCCCTTCCCACTTATAGAATAGAACAATGCAGTACAAATCATTGATATAGAAAGGAAACTAAACATTCATATCACAAAGGTAACATCATCCTTTTACTGCTGACCACAGTCTATGTCTGTGTCCTTCCATTTTGAACAGATATTGTGGTGGGAGCTGAAAATCACAACAGACTTATGCTGAACATTTAGGGTTTTCAAGGCAATAGACATTCAGAGGTGGTTTGTCACTGCCTGCCTCTGTGCAATGACCACTAGAGTGCTTTGGAGGTCTTCCATCCAAGTACTAACCAAGGTAGGGTTGCCAGGTAGAATCAGTCTGGCAGTGGGGGGATTTGGATGCAATGTCTGGGAGATCTCTAATGTGGCTACATGGTCCAGGAGCTCCCCTATCACATGAAAATCATATCAGCATGTTGGGAACACTGGGCCTTCCAACTACTTCCCCCACACCTGAAAACTGTGTAGTCTCTGTTTACGACTTGACTTCCCACAGACGCCATCTGCTGTGGTCATGCTCGCTCCTCCCTTAAACTTGCAGAGCCCCTATTTGCAGCAATGCCATCCACAGATGCAGTCCACCACCATTGCATCTGCTTTCCTGAAATTTTGACCTGGGCCTCTGTACATGTTTTGATGTTGTTTCAAATGTGAATGTGAATTCTCTGTAAACTGATGGCAACGTAATCCTGCACTAGTTTTTTAGATCTGGTTTCCAAGTTTCACAATTTTTTCCTGTGAGCCAAGTACCAGTGTAACAAAAGTATTACTGCTGGAACAAATAGCAATATGCTTTAAGAGAAATCAGGATTGACAAACTAAAAATATTTTAGGAGGGGATAAATGTATGTTTCCAACATTAGTACACTGTGTATTGAGCCAAATCCTAACAAAGATTTCAACAGCCCTTTCAAGTCTTCTAGTGAATAGCATATTTCCTTTACTGGCTTCTTATTTACTCCTCTGTTATCTATACTGTCCACTTCTGGTTTCTGTCTCATTATCACACTGTAGTGTTCCTAGGAAAGAAGGCCAAAATAAGATTATGCAGATAGGTTCACATCTTAATTCATGTTTCCACTGAGAAGATTTAGTAATCCACAATGAGTGCTAGGTCAAAGTAAATAGTCTGTTGTGAAATAGGTTTTTTTTTTTAATTGACCAAATCTGTTCTCTGAAGAAACAAAGTAGTAGGGGAAACAAGGGGTAGGGGGCCAATTTTTAACCATCACACCAGCAACTGCCCTTCACTCTTGTGCAGCAAAAAGGAAAGGAAATTGGACTGCTCCTGGAGACACCATTATACATGAGCAAGCCTGTTTCCCCTATTTTCCTGGCTCCACTGAGACAGGAAGAACTGAGGGGAAAGGGGAAGATGGGCCTTTGCAAACTGAGTGCACAGTGGTGTTACATCTCTCCCAGGCATTTTTTCTTTGCCTCTTCCATTGCAGCAATGAGCAGAATGATGGTACAGAATATTACTATATTTATATTTTACTCTTCTCCTTGATGGGAACCCAAAGAGCTGTTACATTGTTTCCCTCTCTTCCACTTAATCCTCACATCAACAATCCTGTTTAAGAAGAGGCTGAGAGATTGTGATGAGCTGAAGGTCACCTGGCAGGCTTCCATGACTGAACAGGGGATTTGAACCCAGACATCCTAAGTCATAGCCCGACACTCTAACCAGAATCCCATAGAAGCCCTAAGAGGATTGCAGCCTACAAGTCAATAAATAGAAGCTTGCTGTGAAGGACTTTCTTCCAATGTCTTCATGGAATACCCTTCTGCTCAGATTGCACTGAATTCCTTGGCAGGCCAGAACTGCTGCTTCTGAAGGTCAGGGATGTTAGAACCTTGGGAGGAAAGGGAATGTTGAACCAACCCTCCATCCAACAAGGGGATAGAAAGTTGCTTGCAACTTTGTTTATTGCATTGCATAGAGAAACATTCTGGGGCCAGTTACATTACAGGGTCCTGTTTGCTTATTGCCTCCTAACAGCTTTCGCTATTCCTTATCTGATGTTTCCCTCCAAGGTTGATGCCTATTGCACCTTGGGCATCTTCCTGTCTAATCCCCCTCCTATATCGTCCTTTACTGCTATTATGGCAGGGCCTATTTCCATCCTGCCTCTTTGCTCCTCACAGCTACCTTCTCTCAGCCCATTCCCAGAAACCATAGCCAGGCTCCAGCATTAAAGACAGACCCCAGACATGCCACCAGTGGTGCTTCCAAACCTGCTTTTCCAGGGGTACTGGCTGCTTTTGGAATCCCCAGGGGAAGCTAGGTTGCCACTTCCAAGGACCACTTTGGCATTTATGTTCCTGTCTCTCTATGCAGGTTATTCCATGATGGCTGTCCAGCTAACAGGGCCTCATGAAACTCCATGGGGTATATGTTGAATAGGCCATTGCCCTGTTAAGTCCACTCTGAGGTTAAGTCTACTTTGCATAACACCACAAGCTTGTCTTTTCCCCTGCCTTGGATGGCCCCATCACCCTCTTTCCTCATGGTACACCCCCTGTAGGAAAACATTGACTGGTGTGTGACATTATTGGGAACCTCAGGAATAGCTTTGGGGAATTTGTAAAAATTGTCTGCCACTCTAGAAGCATAGACTGGGGTCTTCCGTGAAGTAAAAACAGCTGGGAATCAGTATTTCATTAACAGGAAACCTATGCCCTTTTTGCTGCTAAAGGGGTCAAAGACCCTGTTTACTGTGACTCTGGTCACAGACCTTGCTTTCTATGTACATTGAACACACAGTACAGTGTTGGGGTTGGCTATAACATGAAATATACCAGTTAACAAGATTTCAAAGGATTGTGAATGGTGTTTCAATTGTTGAATACATATTTCCCACCACTTCCTTCTCAATGCAGCCTTCTGCATCTTTCCTAAATTGACTCTGGGAGTTGGAAGTTCTTCAGGAACAATCTGGGATGCAAAATGGCATTCTGCTGAGGAATGGGAGAAAATGGCAGAAATTGCCCTCACTACCTTTGGGTGTGAAAGTGCCCTTCTGCTCTCCGAAGAAAACACTGGAACCAACCCAATCTGCATGAATGACTGTGGGACAATGACAATGGACCAGCTATTGTTAACATACAGTAAAGTTCCATTTTACATAAAAATGGAAGTATTTGTAATGAAGAGTGATTTTTTTCTCCAGTTTCTGCTTGATAATCACACCTATTTAAACAGTCCTCAAAATGATTACAATGTAGGGTTGACATGCTTGCAGATTGACATATTTGAACAAGCATTTCTTACATAATGTTTTTTCATAAATCGAAAGAAGTAGAAATAAGTGCACTTTGATAAACTATATATAAATATATAACATTATCAGGCCTTAAAATCATAAATTTGACAGCATACAGATCTCTCAGGAGTTTATTGCGGTCTGTGAAAAGTTATTAACTGTGATTTCATTGCCAATGGCAAAACATTTCAAGTATTCTTTAAATCAAAGCATTTGGCCATGGTTACAGAAAAATCATACTTTAAAAACTTTCAATTCATCCTACTTCCTCTGCAACACACACTACATTTGGGTGTTCAATATAGGACTCCATTTTTTGTTCTTTTCCCTAAAGCCAGGGATTTATGGTAACGGCATCATAGTAATAATATATGACCATGAATGCATAGTTATGCAGGAGTCCAGACCAAAAAAAAAATGTAATTTCCATTGCTCCTTTCCTAATTATGTTATTTTAAGCTTCTTTGTTTGAAGAATTGTTAAGGTGGTTATTAGTTACTTGAGTTGGTTAGCTCCCCTGAGCTTGGACAGAATGAAACACAAACTGGTCAAATAAGTAAATACATGTCACCAGAAGGGAAGGAATCCAAATGGTGCTCAATACATTCTTGACTCTTCAGAATACAATACCTCTCATTGAAAGCCATTTTTGGCTCGGCATGGGTCTTGAAAGTGGATAACTCTCTTTCTGCATCTCTTTGCTGACTGTTCTTCATTAAGTAAACAATATTGGGTGGAATCAAACTTAAGACTCCTGGAATGTCTGTTCTGCTGGGATTGTGCTAGGTAGACAAGGTCATGTCCATAGTTTGCATGATGGCATGCACAGTCTTTGAGGCACTTAGCACCTACCTAGAATGGTCAGCAAAAGACAGGGCAAATACCTCCCCCTGCATACCACTCATTATTCAGAAAACTTTTTGTATGTGGGTATGCTCAGCACACTTAGCAGCATTCCAAACCCTGGCTATGGAACTGGGAATCCTACTAGCCCAAGACAAGACTGAAGGTCCCACAACACAGTTAACTTTTTTGGCCATCCAGTCTGACTCCATCAAAGGGGCATCCTGGCTGCCAGAAAACACTGCATGCCTTTAATACACAGGCCATGGCATGATTACCTTGAATCACTAGTGGGACATCTTAACTTCACCAGGTAGTTACACCAGGAAGGTTGCTTGTTAACTATGAGAATCACTGCTTGGTTATCACACCAGAATCTGATCCTCTTATCCTGACACTGCTCCCCCTGAAATAACTGCAGCCAGGAGGATAGGGAATAATTTCAGGAAGGTGAAATCCCATTGAATGTCAGCCTATGCAAGGAACCATTGGGTGCTCCAGTGGACATTGTAGTACGTGCCCAAACCAGTGCCCCCTGCTGCATCAAAGTGAATTTGTATGCTGTTAGCCAACTTGGGCAGTTGCTGCCAAATTGTAAATCCATTTTACTCTGACAAGAAGGCTAGCCAAACCCTAAAGTCTTCCTTCATGCCCCTGGTCAGTGTTATGTGATAATAGGGAGTAGAGGCACCCATCTTTGACTGCACCAGGCAATGAATTCAACATCCAGACATTTTGCACTGCTTGGAGGCCCTGTTTCGGCCAGGTAGTGTTCGCTTGTCCACCCGGGGGATGAACATATGGTTGCACGGGGTTTGGTATAGCCTGTGGACTTAGCTGCTTGTGTAGCAAATTGGTGAGAGCCAGGCCTAGGGAAAACCAGCTTGTGGGCCTCTTTTCCCTGGGTGTCCGTTTTCCTAGTAAGGATCTTGAGGTGAGAGTTTTCAAGGGGCGTACCCAGCTCAGGCACTGTCACCAGGTGACACTTATTCTTAGATGCCAGAGAGACCACTCAGTGGTAATTGTCCTTGTGAAATCCAATACCTGCCATTCCATGGTTCTTTCCCCCCACCCCCCCCTCAGCAGATGGGTTGTGCTGGATCAGGTACATCAACTATTAAGTGAGTCAAAATGGGATTTGGGGCTGTATCAAATGGAGAATCAAACAGAGGATGGAGCGGAATTGTTCTCTCTTCTGCAGACCTGAACCCCCACAGTCTTCCTTGGGGCAATCAGGGGATGCTCACAAAAAATGTTGAGTGAAGTAGCAGTCTAACTTAGGCACCCCCCCCCACACACACACACATACACACTCTTCTTTTATATCAATGAAAGTGGTGTTATAATCTCATAAGAACCATTGTGCCAAAAGAACTGCACCTTTGGATTCAGCCCATGTTTATAATAACCATAACCTAATATTGCTTTTTAAAACATATATTAATTTATCTCTCTATATATTAAAATGAAACCATGAATCCCTACACCTTTGGTTCTGGGTAGAAGAAGAAGAGATGGGTTCATGACAAGAAACATTTTCAGTGAGTAATTTTTCCTTACTTTCAGCTTATATGGTTGGCAGTATGTATTGCATTTCTTTCCAGTGAAGTGTTACATAATTGAAAAATGGTACCACGATCAATATACAATACACTGCTTGTTTCCCACAAGCCTTGTGAAAGTTTAACAATTGTTTTTTAACATCTCAACTTCACTTCTCTCTAGTCGTGCTGTATGACAATTATACCAGTGGTCTTAAAAAAAATGCAAGCACTTCACGGTTGGTTTTTATAATGTGCATCCTTAACAGACAGTAATTAATTGGAAAAGAATTTTTTGTGTGCGTTTGTAGGGTTTGACCTTGACGTTGTTTGCGTAGGCCTCCAAAGCAATTATTCCAGGAAACTAAGATGGAAAACAATGGCAAGAGAGCCGAAAGAAATGCTTGACAATTGTAGCTGAACAGGATTAGATAGCAGCCTAGTTTTAATGAAGGAAGACATGCAGTAATTAAATCTTGACATACAATTATGAAAAATATCAGGTAACAAGTCCACAATGCAATATAAAATAAGAAAAGACATTTTCAGAAAATTTGCCTGATACTCTGTCATCTGAGACTGTTCTTTATGAGTGCAGGGTGAAGGTCAAGGAGGTATCTCAACTCCATCAATCGTTTGGACAGTTACAAATGACCTTTCACTTTCCATAAGACATTCAATATTCTGAATTGGAGGGATGCATTTTTCTGTGTTTAGAAAATGGCAAAATTGAAACCTTTCGGATGGCATGAGGTATCTTTATGTCTAAATCTTCTTATGGGTTCACTCCGTCCTGATGCACATTACAAAATCATATATCATTTACATGAAACTAGTGATACAAAGTATCTGTGTCAAGAGGCAATTCACCCATTTAGTGTACTTACTTTGGAGAATCCATACACATCAAATGCCAAATACTACGTGTGGTTCCATGTATATTAAAATGTTCATTAAGATATCTTGGATGTAGGATGTTGATTCCTTTTTTTTGATCAGGCAAGTTGCTTATGATGCTAAACCCAACTTCTCTACAATAAGATATGCCTCCGATGGAACCGAGAGAAGTTCCATAAATATCTTCTTGATGTTTAATAGCCCAGTTCCGTACATTCCATAATTGACACTGAGACATATACTCAGCAGTCTCCTGTGAAAAATTTTCTTCGGAACAACACAATTCAGTCTATTGGGCTACTGTCAGTGATATCAATGGACTTAGAAAAGCATACATTTGGTTAGGCTGGCATGGTAATGGTTCATAGAATCATAGAATCATAGAGTTGGAAGGGGCCATACAGGCCATCTAGTCCAACCCCCTGCTCAACGTAGGATTAGCCCTATGCATCCTAAAGTTGGGGTCTCCCTCACATTAAAAAGCATATATATTCAAATGTAGCATATCATAATATTTTTTCTATGTGTAGATTTAGATCAGGGGTAGTCAAACTGCGGCCCTCCAGATGTCCATGAACTACAATTCCCAGGAGCCCCTGCCAGCATTCACTGGCAGGGGCTCCTGGGAATTTTAGTCCATGGACGTCTGGAGGGCCGCAGTTTGACTACCCCTGATTTAGATGATCATTAATTGTTTACTTTCTATTGCCTGAAATAGGACAGTCCAGCAGCAATTTCATCATATGGTCCAACTGATTTTCCAATTTGGTCTTAAGAGACCATGGCACTTTCCATTCAGGTGATCCTTTAGCATATTATAACTTTTGGAAATGTTAATGCACTTGACATTGGCTACAGGTCATCTGACAATTCCATCAAGTAGCCAGAAGAATCCACATGTGCACATTCTTCATTTACCTCCATACATGTTTAACAGCAAATTGTGTAATTCAACAATAGCTTCAGACTATATCAAGCTTTGCCTTTTGGAACTGTCCATATAGAAGGAAGGACTCCCTTTAGAAGAGCCTAATGCTGGGAGGGATTGAGGGCAAAAGAAGAAGGGGATGACAGAGAATGAGGTGGCTGGATGGAGTCACTGAAGCAGTTGGTGTGAACTTAAATGTAATCCGGGGAATGGTAGAGGACAGGAAGGCCTGGAGGATCATTGTCCATGGGGTCGCGATGGGTCGGACATGACTTTGCACCTAACAACAACAACATATCAAGCTACCATGCAATCAGCTATCATGTATTTGGAAACCAAGTCACCAAGACAATGGAAATGTTAGATGGTTTGATGCCAGAGTGGATGTATGTTCAGATGATGTACCTTTGGTACTTGCTTCTCTTATTTATATGGATACCTTTCAGTTTGTGGAGCTCAAGCATGCAGGCAAGAACTACCACCTATGTTCTCAACACTTGCCCTTCCTGGCTAATAAAGGTCTATCAGTGACCAGAGGAGGCTGGTCAAGTGGCTATGGGGAGTGGTAGAAGTTTTTTTGAGGGTAGGAGTTGTGCCACCCATACAAAAGGAATTAGTTTTATCTGTTGGGCAAAAAAAAAAAAAATCCCAAATCCTTCCAGACTCTACTGTGTTGGAGTCTCCAATATTCCATTCTTGGACTAGGTGCTTGTATGGGTTGCTTCTTCTTTGCTTCTCAGCTCATGGAAGATAATGATTTTCTGAACTCATTTCAATCTGGCTTTAGGATGGGATGTAGAACAGAGACCTGAGAAAGAGGACCTGATTTGTGTATATTATGTTTTTCCTGGGAAAGCTAATACCACCAGGGGGAAAATACATAGGGAGAAAACTTCAGTCATGGTAGCAGCAAATAAGAACTGAAAGGGGAGAGGGTCACTACCTACTGATCCTGAAGAGGAACATTGAGCAGATATGCTAAGTGAGTATCGACAGATATGCTAGTGTAACTTTGAATGCCAATTATAGCATTCATTGTACGAGGACTGTCAGATTGGTACTTGAATAATGTATGAATGGAGATGTAAATGGCATAGTAAGAAAACATCCCTTCCCCCTTGTTTTGTTTTGTTTTTTAAAGTTGACCCTCTTAATTTTCTGGTTATTTTTCAGATGAACAAGAAAAGTAAACATGAGAGTCTGCAGAATCAGCAGAATATGGGAACAATACAATCAATGGTCCTCTTTCTAATGAGGATTGTTTTTTAGTTATGGTGAAAATGCAAAAGGCATATGCATATATGTAAATATTGCGGTTAAGAAGTTCATGAACAATCGTAATTATTCCTGTGTATTCATGTGGAACATGTAACATAAGAAAAGCAATCATGACTAATACTGGCAAAGCCACTATATAGGAAAGACAGCATGGTGGGTTTGTTTGCATATTTATTTATTGTATCTTATTTTACTTCTTTTATACCCTACTTTTCTCCTCGATGGAGACATAAACCAATTTTCATTGTTAGCCTCCATTTTCTTCTCATAACAACCCTGTGAAATAAGCTAGGTTGAGGGAGAATGTCTGGCCAACGCTCACCCAGCAAGCTCCCATGAGGATTCAAGTCTGGGTCTCCTAGAGCAGGGGTAGTCAACCTGTGGTCCTCCAGATGTCCATGCACTACAATTCCGATGAGCCTCTACCAGCAAATGCTGGCAGGGGCTCATGGGAATTGTAGACCATGGACATCTGGAGGTCCACAGGTTGACTACCCCTGTCCTAGAGCCTAGTACACTGCACACTGGCCACAGAATGACAGACTAAGGATAGGAAAATCCAAGTGCAGATAGAAATTGCTGTGAGATGTATTGGTAAATACCAGCTTATAGATGTTTTAAACTGTTTACATCATTAAAGAAAACACTACGTAAACCAATTATAACTCTTTTCTTTAGAGAAAATTTGGCTGATATACCCTAAAATGGTATTGTGGCTACCATATCTAATTTAGCCAAGAATTCTTCCCCCCATGGTCATTCAGTGCACGATAGTCGTATATGCTAGATATTAATTAGCCAACAGGATGCATGCCAACATACTGGTTCCTATCCCTATTTATAATTTGATTTTGAAAAAAAATTCTTCTACTATTCAGTCATAGGTGAATCCTGAGCCAAGTCATATTTCTAGAAATTAGATAGAACAGAAAGATTCAGTTTGCTGATATAGTGGAGGCATGAGAAGTTGAGATCACTGATGGAGATAAGCTAGCATACGAGAAAACCATTATGCTTTGGAGCAGTGGTTAGGGTTGTGGATTAAGACCATTCATAGATTAGAGCCATGGATATACAAGATGAGGAAAGCTTGATACAAAATAAGGAAATGTGGTACAGAGAGCTGTATACATCACTGACTTTTATGAACTCCATGAAGCTATTTTTTTTTGTCTGAATGAATGGCATAGCTGTGAGCATGCCAACTTGAGAAGTACTAATTAATTTTGTGTTCTTTCAGTGCCAATTGATACTATCTAGTTTATTACACAAGCATTCAAATCAAAATTGGCATTTTAATGAAGTTACATATGTTGCAAATGGGGCCCATGCCAGTAAGCAGAACCAGCAGGAGCCGCGCCAAACAGATTTATAGGCTGATCCCAGAACATTTTTGTTGGCTCTCCTCCTTTCCCCCCTACAGGGCACTTGTTATTCCAATAAGCTTATCATGTGGCAACTTGCTTCAAATAAGAGACATTTCATCCATGTAGCAAGCATGATTACGCAGAGAGACTAGAGTGATTCATATTTAAGACAACTAAATTAAAATCTGACGGTTGTGTGCACCAGGTCTGCTAGACCTACAGTTGAGACCTATAGAACAGCAATAATAACGGTTCTCCCTATGCACACAGAGTAATAACATATAAACTCCACAGAGTCACATTGACCTAGCTCTTTATTTCCCCCACCCATTGGTTAAGGATGCCTTGGGGTTAGGTTTTGAACAGAAGCCCAGTTTTGATACTGAGGCCCTATGAGTTTTGTGTTCTGCTCTAGAAAGGCTAGTACATCATGGGTCATTTCTCTTGCAATGCAGAGAATCCCATTATCATCCCATTATCATCGGGAAAAGCAGGCACTAATGGGCATATGGGAGCACCACCTAATAGATGATGTGGTCACTCATTGGAAGTATTTGATGGAGCAAAAGGGAGCTCTGAATGCCCTGGTCTCTGAGACCAGGATTTTCCAGGCTGAGAAGTAACAACAATGAGTAGTCCATCATCTCTCTGCTTAAGCCCTTTAAGAACTGCACAGATGTGCTCTCATTTGACACAAGGCTTGGGTGGATTTGGCCTCCTTTCTGGATCCAGATGCAGGATATTCCAACATACTTTCAGCAGTGTGTGTGCAGGTAGAAGGCTACAAACCAGTCTCCAGACCCACTCTTAGACTTACATTACACAAAAGGGCTACATGTTGGTGAGCATGTGTGACCCGCACAGCAAGGGTAGGATGGCTGGGCAGACCAACCAGCTTAATCACTGGTGAGACTCAAGGGCCTGCAGGCCAACATGGGCATGTTGGCAGCTGAGGAAGTGGGGAATGAAAGCAGTTCAGCTGCTATTCTTTTCCCACCTCCCCCACTGAACAGTATCCCTCCATGTCCTCCACCACAAATTGTGGTGAGATGGCAGTGATTGAGTGGATGTTTGGCCCCTTTGGGCACGAAAGAGGGCATGGTGGCTGTGATAGTGAGGGCTTACCCTGCAGAGTCCTATGGATTGCAGACCAACTGTTTGCTAAGGTTATAAGCCACAAAGGAGATGGTCTGGCTGGACCTCTCTGTCATGGCCCAAGCCTTCCTCTTATGCCCTTTGACAAACATCCAGAGAACTAGGTATTTCCAGAGAACTAGGTATTTCCTCCTGCAAGCAAAATTGCCCATGCACATTGTTCATGACTAGTTCCCAAGGGAGTTCAGCAACTGACATTCCTGAAGGTTGGCGTGCCACTTTTCGGCTGCCCGTAACTGGACGTTGAGAGGTGAGCATATACTTGTGCCCGCATCTCCTCTTAGTCTGCCAATCTGAATCTGAATCACCATGTACCAAAATACCTCTGGAGAACCCCAGGAGTGCTGTCTCACCAGAGGGTGATGTAGAATCTCATAGAATAAGAGTTGGAAGGGACCTCCTGGGTCATCTAATCCAACCTCCTACACTATGCAGGACACTCACAACCCTATCGCTCATCTACTGTAACCTGCCACCCTCTTGAATCTTCACAGAATCAGCCTCTCCGTCAGATGGCTTTTTAAAAATTTCCAAAGATGGAGAACCCACCACCTCCCGATGAAGCCTGTTCCAGTGAGAAATCACTCTGTCAGGAACTTCTTCCCTTGGTAAATGGAATATACTGGTTCCTTGGGTTAGCCCTTTGGCTTTGGAAGAAGATGGAGCATTCATCAGGATGAAGCTCAAAAGCAACTGCTGGGCAACTTTCTAGAATTCAGTTTGCACAACTCACCAGGGTGTAATCTGCATGGGGCTTTTTACCCAGTTCGAATGAATCTCTCCCGTCTATACAATTTGCATTTTGATTTTGGGTGCTTTAAATTTTCCCTCTCCAACAAACATGATTCATTCGTGGTGACCCTACCTTTCCCCTGTGATATCCTGGAGTGGATATAAGCCTCAATATTTCAAAAATTGCCATGAGTAAATGTGCAGATCTGTAGCCTTTGCGAAATAACTCTGTCTCATGCCTCATAATTCAAACGTTATAGCAAGGAACTCTTCCCTGATTGGTCAGGGTGTTAGTTCCAAGTCTTCCCAGTTGCAAGGCTTTCCTTAAAGTTACTGTGCTCCAGAAGCCCTAACTTCTCTCAGCAGAGATTTGCCTCTTGGTTTTTTCCACCCTCCTCTGCTATCTCCACCCCCCCCCCTCAAGAAAGGAAAGAAAGAGACTCCTGCTGCACTTGGCTCCCCCCCCCCCCGTTCTGTGCTTCCACAATCAAGTGCAGAACACTTTCTGTTTCAATGGGGAGGGGGGATAGAGGAAGACCCCAGTTCAAATTGATCTGAATTCAGCAGTATCCACAATGGAATAAACAAAGGAAGTGCAGAATCAGCCCAGGTTTGGTAAGTGGCTTCAACTAAGACTAGTGTATAAGACTAGTGCAGCTAAAACAAACTGCCATCAGAAGTCCTTTTGCAACAACATGGCATATAGATGTAACAAATAAATTTTAAAAATGAACCATACATGATTACACTGTGGTCACTTTGTTTTCAAAAGTATAATAGATACTCACGTCAAAGATAGGAGAGTTATTGAGTTAAAAATTAACTAGCTTCAAACCCATTCCTAAGAACGGGCCTTGAAAGGGTCACTGCCCGTGGCCAGGCAACTTAAGGTGGCTTTGGGCCACGCAGCTGGATCAAGAGGGGCATGCGAGGGCTGGCCAGCTTGTTAGCAGGCCTGGCACAGAGCTCCTTAGCAGGCAGTCAGCAAGCTGGGAAGCCCTCTTTAGCAGGCCCAGCTTAGCAGGCCAGGAGGTTCTCATCAGCAGGGCCTCCACCATGACCCTTTGACCAAGGCCCTCTCCCCTTACCTGCTGTTGGCTCCAGGCACTGAGGCGTGTCAGAGAGCAAAGAGGCTAGAGTCCAAGGACAGAGGGAGCTGCAGGGGCAGGGCCAATCAAGGTGCAGCTAGCTTAGGGTTAGGGTTTGCTGGCTGTACCCTGGTAGGCCCTATTCCAACTTGGACAGCCAGACACATTCCACCCCCCAGTCTGTTTCACAAATATATAAAGAAACCATGGATAAGGATTGTACATTGTAGAAAGCTACTGTGTTTAATGAGAACCCAGTGTAATAGCGTGAAGCATCACCATTAAAATCATAGAATCATAGTGTTGGAAATTCAAATCAATCTGAATTCAACAGGATCCACACTGGAAAAAACAAAGTAAGTGCAGCTAGAATGAGTCCTTCCATTACTTTCTTCAAGTGTCCATTTGGGAGTGACTCCCAGGCATTTTTTAATATCAACTTTATTCTCTGTGTCTTTCAAATCTTGCCCATGCAAGTGCTTTTCCTTCCAGTTGTCAAAGTGACATTTGACTGCAACCTTTAAACATTTTTCTTTGGTTTCTGTAATCCTAAATAAGTCTACCTTGTACACCTTAGCTAGAAGCTTCTCTTTGGTGGAGTCATTCAGTTCTTGTTTTTCTCCTTCAACAGCTTGCATAACATTCAGGAGAGATCTTCCATCAATTTGTCTTGTTTGAAAGCTGGCACCCTAGGCCTTTGCTGGTGAGAATGATTGTGAAATGGTATTAGGGCAATGGCAAAGAGCAACAGTAATAGTGAGTTTCCTTGGAGAAATCCTTGTTTCACAAGGAATCAAATGAATTCTTGTAATCAGTCAAGCACTACTCAGTTTTTCCTGAATTTTACAATTTTATAAGACCCCTTTATCAATCAGTAACTGACCTCTAATGCCTTGGGATTGTTGTTTTCTCCTCAGCCCCAGTGGAACTCGTATTTGCAAGGATTTATAGTCATAGTCCCTTTTCTGTGAATTGAAGTTCCCTTCCATTTTTACAAAGTGAACATTTTTGTTGATTTCTCCTACTTTCAGCAGAACCCCAGATCTCAGTCTACTTTGATGAGGAGGGTCTCCCACATTCAGGAGCTGCTCTTCAATCAAACTACACTGGAAGAACTATCCATACTTCAAAAAAAAAATCTGCTCATGGTCTTTCCTAAGATCTAACATGGGGCTTTGAAAACACAGCAGTAGCACTAGTTATCTGTTAACCAGTAACTGTTAAGGGTTACATTTTTATATGTCACCTAAAACAGTTTATATTCCTATTCTTCATTTTCTCCTAGCTTGAAATCCCCATTCAGCCATGAAGAACTTTGTGTCAGCAACTGTTCTTCAAGCTGACTTACCCCTTAGGTTATTGTGAGGAAAAACTGTGTGGGAGACATGAATTTTACCTTGATCTCCTAGGAAGAAGGGCAGATAAAATAAATATTAATAAGTAAATGTTCAATTTTCTGGCTGAAGCTTGTTCCCAGTTCTATAGGACCATCAAGTATAAGGACTTCTAATTATCACTCCTAGTAAAACTGCTTTACTGTTTATCAGATAGTCTCCTTTCCACTCACAATATCTAAGTGTTTTCTCTATCTTCATTGCAAAATGAAGACACAAAATCAGTGCGGCATAGTGTTCAGTGTGGCATAGCGTTCAGAATGGTGGGGAAATTCTGGTTGAAAACCCCATTTGCCATGGAACATTTGATAACCATGTCTGAGTAACCTCTCTCAAAGGGATATTATGAGGATAAACTAGAAAGGAAGAACCACATACTTCAAGCTTTTTGGAGAAAAGGCAGGCTAAAACTCTAGCATTTTTTAAAATATCCTTAATACTGTAATGTTGAAGCCTCTTGAACATTTTCACATGCATAAGGGAATTGGGAAGGAGAGATTCAAGAGGTCAAATGTTGTTTTCCTCACATAATTTCTTCAAGCCTTGAGCATGTCTCTAGAGAGGCAGTGTATAATTTCCCTAAATAAACACATAAATGAACTTTGATATGAAATATGATCTTGTGAATTGCTCTTGTTATTTTTGTTTAATTCACCCCACTTTGCGTGATCTGACGATCATGGTCTTCATCACCATGTTGGGAGATACTACTGGTCATGAGTGACACTAAGATTGAGGAAGGTCTAGCCATTCCAATTTTTCAAGATAATTTTTTCTCAACATTTTTAATATTCAATTTTAAAGTGAGTGTTACGTCAAAATAAGGAATTTGACCTACATCTCTCTACTGACCAATGTTACCTGAAGTTATTACATTATTCACCTAGAGCCCAAATATTTTAATCTTAAAAAAATGTAGTTGCTTTGTAAAATGAACCTCTAAATGAACATTATCTCTTGAAAAAAAGAGTTTTAAAATGCTCCCAATATGCAACACATAAGGAACAATAAGCAAACCCACATTCAGATGTTGTAATCACAAAATTGTGTTTGTACATCATGGGAATATTAAGGGAAAAAAAAGATTTTCTTGAATTATGGTTAGCTGATCTACCAGATCTCTCAAACCATCAAACCTGTCTGCCTATTGCTCTAAAATTTCATTTCATTTTCCTACACCCGACTCTACTGTAAACTAAAAGCAGGAATGATTTTCATGTTTCTTGCAAGGTCTATCCACCCATGATGCTCAGTCACCTTTCCTGACATCTTATTGAATAAAATGGTGAGCCTTTGAGTCTTAATGGCGTGCAAGACACATTTCTTTGACAAAAAGAACACACCCCTGACAACGATCAACTTGCTGCTGCTTCTGTTCTACTTCCATTTCTAAATTTTTGAATGGAAAGATATGACTTATGAGATCTTAATGATACTTGGACAAGAAGTACCACCTACTCTGTAATTGATTATGATTGTGCAGAATTGTGACCCACTCATTCAACAATTTCACCTTGTGACTTCCCAAGTTTTGTGAATGACCACAACTTCTTTATTCTTCCTTGCTTGCAGTCACCTGTTTTATCTGCAGTGCTATTATCTCTTTTCAGAATTCCAGACCTGCATGCTCTGGGCGTGGTGACCTATTTCAATATCTAACCCAGAAACCTTTCTTTCTCTGCAGTGCTGTGTAGCTATTGCATTTTAGCTGTCAAGAGCTTTGCGTTCGCTCTTCAGGCACATGTACTTCTTTTTCAGATGTTTTCGTCCATGAAGCACCACATCTTATTCTTCCCAGAGATCATAAGATTTCTCCTTGGTTTAGGTCCCTAATCCCTCCAACTCATGCTCCCTTTCAACTTAGAAGAATAAAACTGAAAAGGGAAAAGACAATAAAATTGAATGTAATGACAGCCAATCACTGGGTAAACCCCATTCTCTCTACTTACAATCAGTGCCAGCTGTAGTGCAATTAAACTCAGCAGGCGTTCGCAGGAATTTCTTTTACACCCATCCCCCCTTCATCCCTATAAAAATATATAGAGTCTTTCAGATATCTAACAGCAGTAACCTATTTCAAGTAACAGCAGAAAGCAGAGATCTTGAAATGAATTGTATTTTTTTTACAGCATTTGCAATCTAATGCTTAGATTGTCTTCACACAGGTTAGATTGTTCTCAACCATTCAGGGTGCAATTATTTTATCCTTGCTTCATTAATAACACTTTCAAAATGAAAGAATGAAAAATGTTAGGAATCTGTTTCATAATTTTAAAAAAAGTAAAGAAACAATTGCCATCTACTAGTACATGTACCCTCTAAGAAAATCTGATCAACATACTGTACCACTGTTTAAAAATAAAGGAAACAAAACTATATTTCCTTATGGAGTCCCTTTGATAGTTAGGAAGCAGAATTTGGCATTTTGTGTAGACATGCATAATGCATATGGTTAAAAATTTCAATGTGAACTGTCAAGCAGCATTCAAATGGTTTACTGACAGGCCCTCACTTCAGAAAACCTATTCACATGTTCTGTGGCATTTTTATTCAATTTTATTTATTTAAAATATTTATAAATGACTTCCCTGTTCTGCAGTTTGTTAGTTCCACATCTGCCATGGAACCGTACGCCCTGCATGAATAACCTCTAGATGGTGCAGAGGTTGTTTAGTCTTTTGTATCTATGTATAGGTCTACGTCTACACTTATGGGGTAATTCATAAAGAGCAGAAAACGAGCTAAAGTGCCTATGACAGAGCCAGGGTACTATTGTCTTTGAAGCAAGGGTCCTCCCAGCATTGAGGTACTAAAATCCAAGTAACTTGCCTATCTTGCATGGGAGACAATATTGGCCAAATGATGTTAGCTCCACCAAGAAAACTTGAGAAAGCCTGGAAGACATGTTAGTTAAAATCAGAGTCATAGAACTTGGATAAATTCTTCAGAAAAGCAATACTTGTATCTGGATAGGAGATACAAATATATATATATATACACAGATAATATTTTATCTGCATACTCAGAGCTCTATATAAGACATTCTAAATCAATCAGATATTTTATGGTTATTGGCACAACCTATTGACTATAGATTTTCATTAGCAGTTGAAAACGCAATACATGGATTTTGACACGAACAGCATATTAAGTGTAATCTAGTTTAACCAGAAAAAAACCTTAGCATGAGGTACAGGAGGAGCGAGTAGGAGGGGGGAAGCAGTGAGCAGGAAGACTGATGAAATCAAGCTGAGAAAGTGAACCAGCAACTAGAGCATGAACAGGAGATTCATATAAAATAAGTATTATATACTTCAGTGGGGCATCAAAGAGATTATTGTAATACTTTCTGCTCTGTTTACATCACAGCAAAAAATAGGGGTGTATGTTTTTTTTTTTAAATCTGGAAGATCTTGCCTAAATGTCAATGGGTGGCAAGGGCTTGCTGAGGATAGTTTATTCTTTCTTATGCAAGACTCATTTTTCTGTCTTGATCCATCAAATCTTAATGCAAAGGAATCAAAACAGACTTTTGAACAACAACAGAAAATGACACCTTCATTGCAAAACCTTTAGGAGAATGATTGAACATTGTTCCTCTACTTAAGATCATCAGACTTGTAGTGTATGAATGCATGAGCAGAGAACAAACTGTTACATTTAAATCTATAATGCTTACCCACTGGCAGAAGGCAATGATAGAGTGAAGCAGACAAATCTCCCATGGAAAGAGAGTGCCAAAATTTTGGTGCCATAGCTGAGAAGGCCCCAAAGGTGACTGAAGTTGTCACATAGGTTCATATGGTCTCTAAGGTACTCAGGCTCCAAATTTTATAGCTCTTTAAAGTCAATGTCAGCACTCTGGTATTGGGCCTGGAAGCCAATGTCAGGTGAAGCAATAATGTAGTAATATGACCACTGCAGTCAGTATTCTGGCTGCAGCATTCTGTACCAACAGTAGCTTCTAGACAGGCTTCAAGAGTAATCCTACAGTAGAAGCATAATAGTAATCTTATTTGGCTATTACCAAGCAATGCGCCACAGTAGCAATATCTTTCTTGTCCAAGAAGAGCCACAGCTAACTTATCAGTCAAAGCTGGTGGAAGGCACTTCAGTCACTGTTGCCACTTGTTATATAGATGCAACCCCAGATTATGTACCTGATCCTTTTAGAGTGAGTGCAACCACATACAGAATGGCAAACATCCCAAATCCTGGGTCAAGTCTTCCTCCACCATTAGCACCGCCATTTTGTCATGATTTCATTTCAGCTTCTGAATGCTCATTCACCCCAAAGCTGTCTCCAGGCACCTGTTTAGTTTCCATAGGATCCCTGGGATCTGTTGGAAGGGCAAGATAGAGTGTCATTGGTAACTCAGCCTAAACCTCCACATGACCTCTCCCATCAGTTTCATATAGATATTATAAAAACATGGGAGAAAAGATGGTACCTGGTGGATCAGATGATACCTTGCAGAACTCCATAGGTCAAGTTTACCTAGCCACCACTGCTCTGTCACCTTCCTCAAAAATGGAAGAGCCACTTAAGTTGGAAGGCTCCTTAGATTGGAGGAAGGCTTCAAACTGGAGCCAAGAGTAAATATTTTAATAAATGAATGCATAAACTTTGTTCAGTGTAGAGGTAGTATTGGGGTAGGGAGTACTGAGGTAGGATTACAATGTGGGGATCCAAAAAAATGCTAACCAGTAAGGGAGTTTGGTGCTACTGTTCCTCATTTGCAAGGCATGCTAAAATAACTGCATGTGGTGAGTTGAGAATGAGTGTAGTCCTCTGTTGACATTCCAGGGCTATCTGATTAGCCTCTGTATGAAACATGAAGCTTTACTAGATAATCTCTTGTCTGATTCTAGTGGGGTTGCCTTTCCCACATCAGTATCAGCCTTCTTTGGATAGTTCTTTTCCAATGGCCTTCCTTTGAAATCACAGTTATGGTGGATTTGGGTGTTAGCAGTTTATATGGTTGTAGGATACTGTGATGTCTCACTGCTGTACAACAGCATTGGAAAACGTCTTTGTATAAACATATGCTTGGAGATCTCCACCCCATCCCCCACTAGATAATAAATGCTAAAGGCTTGTTGGGTGCATTTTGTATTTGATCCCTTGGAAGCGGCAGTTTCCAACTGCTTCAGAGACTGCACCTCCTCAGCAACCACAGTCACAGCAATACATGTACTATTCAGTTCCAGATGCCTCCCCTGTGCAGCTCTTGTCAGCCCCAAGATAACAATGCATATTGTATGGATTTACTGAGCTTAGTGTCTCCTTGGAACACACGCTCCCTATTCTGCTTGGCAACTTTCCATCCTCTTCAGTTGGATTTTTTGCAAAACTTGTTATTGCTTTGGAATACTCCTCATGGAAGTAGCAACTTGTTTCCTCACTCTTTGCCACAGGTTGTTTTGGGGCTATGGCTTGAATATATATGTTGATATCATTATTCATCTTGTCAATACGTCTCAAATGTTATTGTCATTTAAAAATTTCATTTTTTCTGTGAAATATTTAGCATCCAGACTAATGCTGAGGCTGGTGGATTGCCTGAAGACAATGGAGTTCTATATGCAATAGTGTAAACTACGCAAATATGCTAGCTGATCATGATCATGTAGTGCAGGTTGGAGCTTCTGTTGGGCTTGATCTTGGTTTAACACACTGCTAAACTTATGCTGCCAAGGGTTTCTCGCTTTCTTTACAGTCATGATTGGGCAAAGCTAACAATTCTAAACTGAGACCGTCTTAATTCAACTTGAGATTATGATGGAACATTTTGTTGGAGTAGTAGCTTAAAGCTAGAACAACAGTCTATAAGACACAGGGCACAAAAGGTGCAAAACCAAGGGAACCAATAGTGGTACAATAAGCCCCGATTGGGGTCACAGAATTCTACTGTAAATTCCTGCAAGCTAGGCAAGAAATAACCTGGGAAGTAGTTTCTCAATGCTGATTTAAATCTTTGTATGGGGGGCTGTTAATATATGTCTTGTGAAATACAGAAAATGCAACCTAGTAGAGCTGCTACCTGGGCCATGTAGATTTTGAATGCTTCTGCTTCATGCATATGAATCAGTGCACAATGCAAATCATAATCTATATAAGATGCATCAACATGCTTTCCCATTCACAGGGGCTGCCATGTTTAAATCACACTCCAAGATGTGAGGTACATCAGGAATCGCAGTTTCATATGGACAGGCCTGTCAACCATAACTGGTTGTCATCTGCTATAGTTCCTACACTCAGCTGACCAGTTCTGCCATAGCGTGGCAGAAGAATAGAAGCATGGCTTAATGAAAAGTTATCTGCGAGGAGAGGAGAGGCTTTCACTAATGCCATATTGCATTGTTGCAACATCACCCATGAGCTGTGGAGATTTCTTAGTATCTTTAGATCAATCATTAGTGGTGGAAAGTGATGTCAAGTTACAGCTGACTTAGGATGACCTCATCTGTTTTTCAAGGCATGAAAAGTTCAGAAGTGGTGTGTCATTGCCTACCTCTGGACATCTGGGGTGATCTCCCATCCAAATACCAACCAGGGTTGATTTTGTTTATCTTCCAAATCTGAAAAGATCAGGCTAGCTTGGGTCATCCAGGTCAGGGAGATCAAACAGTAGAGATGCTGAAATAAAGATCGACAGAGGCAGTTTCAAGGTTTGAGAGCCTAACAATAACAGCCAGTAGCCTTACAGTCAAAGGCAGAATCCAGAACTTGCATACTTTCTTCTACCATCGCCATGTTGTTCGCAGCAACATTACTGGTATACAGGTTGAGATGCACATAAATACAGGGAGCTGCCTTATGTTGAGTCTGATGGTTGATTATTCATCTATCAAAGTCTGTTGGATCTTCTCTGATTGGCTCACAAGAGTCTTGAAGCTTAGTATCTCCTCTTAAATCTTTCACCTCACCTACTACCCAAATCTTTTAAAAATGGAGATTCCAGAGACTGACCATGGGAGCTTCTGCAGGCAAAGCAAGTGCTCTAACACTGAGCCACGTGGATCAATATGGGGATGGGGCTAATTAGCTACCAACATGCCAGTCTCTAAACACCAGATATAATGACTGGGTAATATCTGAACCAAATGACCTTTTCTCATTTTAGGACTGACCCACTGATTATAAAATGACAGTCTCAACAAAAATGTTATAATAGAAACATCCAGCTTAAAGACCTATTGTGTCTAAAATATTACCTTTCTAATAGCTTAAATGTCTTATATGTTTATGTATCATCTCTGTAAACTCTTTAAATATGGTTTAGAATTCCCATAGCCAATTACTTAGGTGTTTATATGATAGATTTCACCATTAGAACAGGCACCAAATGGCCATTTTCCACTAAGACAATAGCAAAATTTACACAGTGGCAAATAGTTTAATTGGCATTTTTTTTTCCAAAGGCATGCTTATTACCTCCACAAGAGACTCTTCGTGCTTGCTCTATTCTCCCTTACTTAGCAGTTTTGCTAATTAAGCTGTATTAATGTGGCTATTTTCCTGTAGATTGAACAGTACAATGAAACTGTCAGAAAGAAGAGCTAGGAAGTTGCAATTTGGCAGCCACTTGGAGTCTTTGAAAAGAAGATGAAGGAAGAAGGTTGTAGAAAAACAGCTGTGGCTGCTGCAACAGAAATTTCAAAACAAGAATGACAGCCCGGTCATTCTGTTCAGAAGATTGAGAAAAAGGTGATGTATTGAAGCAGCAGCAATGAGCTCCAGGTTCAAGGAACAATTCTGCAAGAGTTAATTAGTTGTGAAACTACATGGAGGATTCTCAACAACACAATAAATACCATCCTGCTTTATAACGGGTTTACAGCTAGTAATGAGTTCTAATTACACCTCTGTACATTAAAATTAAACAAATAAATGGACATACAACATAATCTCCGGACATTTTAAAACTGTAATATTTTTACAATGAATTGCTGAATGTCTTCACTAAAATTGCTACCAGAGAGAGAGGGAGAGAGGGAGAGGAGTTAGAGAAGGAGAAGAAAGTAACCATTAGTGATTGAAAAACTCCCCATGACTTGAATCATAACTGGCTATGAATTAAAAGTGCTAAATTAAAAGTGCTATGAATTAAATGGTAAAAAAAAGAAAATGCTTTTTAAATTTGGGGTTCTAAATTATATTTTTAAAAACCTGTATATCCTTCCACTGCATTTTGGGAATCGTCATGCAGGTGTAGATTGGTGAGGTTGATTATTTTTTTAAAAACTGCTCTTTTTCTTCAAATGGTTTCTAGACTGGAGGGCTTTTGTTTTCCATCCATCTTTATGTGTTTGTTTTTGAACAGGTTTATGCTACTGGCCTGTGCCTTCCCTTAGAGCACCTATCACACTGTCCTGTAAGCTTGTAAGCTTGTCTGAACAGCCTGAGCCAGTTTTAGTTGTCAGAATACTTTCATTTGGGTGCCTGATGAACAACAACTGCATCATCAAAACCATGCTTGAGAAGTATGTGTCTCTTTCTCAGAAACCAGCCATTCCTAAAAGACAAACAAAAAAGCCAAGCAACCCAGTAGTACAGAGAGGTAGGTAACAACGAGATAAAATAGACCCAAGCTGTAGTTTTGGTAGTTGAGAAGAAGGGGGGGAGGGGGAGTCTAAGCATATTATTGAAAAAAGTACCACAAGAGTAAAGTGTGTGGGGGGGGCCCTCTGTCCCTGGACTCTAGCCTCTTTTCTCTCAGACACCTCAGTGCCTGGAGCCAGCAGCAGGTATGGGGAGAGAGCCCTGGGCAAAGGGTCGTGGCGGAGGCTAACGAGGGCCTATTGGCCTGCTAGGCTGGGCCTGCTAACAAGGGCCTCCTGGCCTGCTGACTGCCTGCTAAGGAGCTCTGTCTTGGCCCTGCTAACGTGCTGCCCAGCCCCCACCCACCCCACTTCATCCAGCTGTGAGCTGCGGCCCAAAGCCACCTTAAGCTGCCTGGCCAGGAGCCAGGGGCCAGGGGAGGGGACCCTTTCAGGGCCCGTTCTTAGGAACGGGCTTTGAAGCTAGTACATTAATAAATGTTAAAAAATCAGTTGTGTTGGTCATGGGGACAGATCCTGTGAGCATACAATTTGAGTCTTGCTGTCTTCTTTCAGGCTCTTTTCTTTTTCCTGTAAAGGCAACATGGGAGAACAAGTAAAGGATTTTTTTTTTTTTTGTACAGCACCAAATTCCAAATTGATAGATTCACCCATCCATGTTCCTGGCTTGGTACAGACAGTGAAATGGTTGACATGGCTTAGCCAGGCTAACAATAGCTTCCTCTTTCTGCTGTAGTAGATGACAATAGGTGAATTAGGTTTCCTTAAATTCCTATAGATTGACATTTAATCTATGGTATAGCCTTACAGAATATTGATGTGAGTTGGTGGAGCAAAAGGTATAGTGTTTGCAGGGAAGAACCTGACCCTTAGTGTAGGATGAAGAACACAAGAGAGTGTTGATTTTCCAAATCAGACCTAAACATGTGTTTAGAATAAAGTACAGTACAGTTTATGAATATAGTCCGTGACCAGCAAAGAGTATGCAATTGATCACAAAGTTAAAAAGCAAGCATTGATGATGACGTAAATTTAGAATGAAATGTACGTATACAAGGCTATACCATTGGATCCTGTTTCTTTTAAATGAAAAACCACAATAATTTTTATTGTATTACAGTTTTAAATTTTAAGCACTTGGTGTACTGAGTAAGGATAAATATGGAAATGCAAGATAGCAGGTTTTATTTGTTTTATTTGCTAATTTTACATATACAACCCAAACTTCACCGGACTTTCCTTAGTTAATTTGCATAGATTCAGTCATGAAACAAGAAAGGAAATAATGGAGATTTAAACTCCAATATGGTTATGTGCCAGCTTTTTTGTTTTATTTTAAAGGCAGAATTTTGTTACAGCTCAAGATACCCTTTTATATTTTTTCTCTAATATGAATGTTATTTAAATATGTTTTTTTTTTTTGCAGTTGGAAAACCATTTTGGCTCTGTGTTGCTTGTTCACAGTACGATTCTCTGTAATACTAAGTGCATTATGGAAGAAGGGAAGAATGTAATTAAGATCCAGCTGTAACAGAATTCTGGCATTAACTGTATTGGTGGCCCTTGCATGGTATCCTTAGAGAGAACTTAACATGTTTGGAAAGGGACTTGATTTCACATTGATCTTTTTATTTACAGTGTCTTGAAGTCTTCCCCATACACATGTCTTTGGCTTGTTAACAGACCTAGTCAGAGGGCAGAAAATCCATTAATCTTTGCACATGAAGTAAGAACATTTCTCCTCCTTTCTACTCTGCTTTATTTTTCATTGTGAAAGAGCACTGCTGTGTTTATTATTTATCAGGTTAGCTTTTTGCAGGTTAGGATAGGCATGGGGAAAAAAACACACTAACATAAAAGTACCACCTGACTTTTGTTCCAATGTATTTATATGTAGAGAAAATGTACATTATTATAACATTTCTGGATCCTATCCCTTCTCCAAGGAACTCTAAAGTGGCATATTTTAGGTTATGCTATTGTATTCTTAGAAACACGGAGAGCATAAACAACATAGCAACACACCATTTTAAACATGAAAAATTAGCATGCTTGCTTGACCTAAATTGATCAAATACTGTACTTTTAAAGTTTTTAAAAAAGTTTTTGAGGGTCAGAGGCAATGATAACATCAAAACGTGAGAAGGCATAGCAACGAATCACTTCTCTTTCTGCCCTTAATGATAGTGGGACTCAGAGTGCTAATCAAGGAGCTGATTTCTAGTTGTTTGCTGTTGGCCACAACTTCATCTTGGCTAAATTCACTTTGGCACCCATTTTAGGAGCTTCTAATGCCTTGCTTTGGAAAAGCCGAGGTAAAGGTGCTCCTCCTATGCTAACATGGCCAAAATCTGGGCAGGATTAAATTTCACTGGTGAGACAAACACATGCTCACCAATCATTATGGAGTTTTCCAATCCAGACACCTGCCTAGGTCTACTAATGTAACCCCATCAGCAAATGTAAGTCTCCTTGACTGCAAAATCTAATTACTATCAAGCAGCCAAGTAGGCTTGATTACTTTACTAACTTTATCTGAATTTCTTCTACCAGCCTGCTTCAGATATGGGTGATCCTTTATCCACCTAAATGCAATCACCTTTTGTTACTTTTCTGGGAACCTCTTCCCCTTTGACTCCATCACACCCAAGAAATCCAAGGATTCTTATAATAGACTCATCCTGAAATCCTACATTTTACAATTCTTTCTTTCTCTCTCTCTTTTGGTGCTGGCTCCTATAACTATAACTGTTCTCCCAGCCAAAATTGTGCAGTCTCACCCCTCTGCTGGCTCAGAGGTGAACAACTGTACTCCTATCCTTTGGAACCAGCAAACCTTCTTACTACATCCCTTGTGAACTTTGGAGGTTCTGTCTAACTCTAAAGAACCCTTTCCTCAAAATCTGGATCATCAGACTGGACAACTTACTCTACCCAGCTCAGAAGGCTGAGAATAGATAAACTCCTGCTCTGTTCACTCCTTTTCTCATAATTTGTTTTTCATTTCCTCTCCTTTAAATGAAGTGAATGAAATTTTAAGCCAGGATCTGTTTTAACCCAGAGTTTTTTTGTTTGTTTTGCTTTATCCTTCAGGTGTATAAAACTTTTAAAAGATCTATTTACCTTCAGAAGTCATAGTGAGTTTAAGGAGCCACATTAAAGGGTCTTTGGCCCAAACCTAAAGATTAGAATCCTGATAGATGAGTTTTTAGTACAACTCTTTTATTCAGAATGATATTTTCTAAAGCAGCATTTTGCTTTAGAATTTATGGGCAATGAGGTCTGAGCTGGATATTAGTGTCACTTTAGGAACAGAGAGATTCCCAGTGTTATTGTGGGAGAAGGAAGGTATCTGACAAGATAAAGATGGTCCGTAGTTATTATCACTGGATGCATCAGTCTGTATTGTGACTATTATTATTATTATTATTATTATTTATTTGATTTGTATGACCGCCGCTCTCGGAAACCGGCTCGCGGCGGTTCACAACATTTTAATACAATACAATATATTAACCATTAAAATTCCCCATTAAAACCCCATTAAAACAATGACTAAGTCACAATGATGGCGATTAAAACTATTCCCGTACAGGCCCACTGGATGAGCAAAAGGGAACGGAGGATAATTGGGCATAGGATGGAACACTCTGGGGAACCAGGTCAGTTTAGTACTGGCCTCCCCCCTCCGGGGAGAGGGGTCCGATCTTAGCCCCGGGCCATCACCCGGCCTTAGACAAACGCCTGGCGGAAGAGCTCCGTTTTGCAGGCTCTGCGGAACTCAGAGAGCTCTGACAGGGCCCGCAGCTCTTCAGGGAGCTCATTCCACCAGGTAGGGGCCAGGACCGAAAAGGCCCTGGCCCTTGTCGAGGCCAGGCGTGCCTCCCGGGGTCCTGGGATCATCAGCAGATTCTTACCCGCAGAGCGAAGTGCCCTGCGGGGGGCATAAGGAGATAGGCGGTCCCTCAAGTATGCAGGACCCAAGCCGCGTATAGTCTTAAAGGTTAGTACCAAAACCTTGAACCTGATCCGGAAACAAACTGGCAACCAGTGCAGCTGCTTCAGCAGAGGCTGAACATGGGACCTCCAAGATGATTTAGTGAGGACCCGTGCAGCTGCATTCTGTACCAGCTGTAACTTCCGGGTTAGAGACAAGGGTAGGCCCGCGTAGAGCGAGTTACAGAAGTCTAATCTAGAAGTAACCGTTGCATGGATCACAGTGGCCAGGTGTTCCGGGGGCAGGTAGGGCGCTAGTAGCCGAGCTTGGCGTAGATGGAAAAACGCCGTCCGGGCTACCTTAGTGACCTGGGCCTCCATGGAAAGTGAGGCATCCAGAATCACTCCCAAATTCCTGGCTTGGGGCACAGATGACAATTGTACCCCGTCCAGGCAGGGAAGACGCGCTTCCTGTTCCTGCTCCCTTCGGCCTAGCCAAAGGACCTCCGTCTTGGAGGGGTTGAGTCTCAGGCGGCTCTTCCTGATCCATCCAGCCACTGCTTCCAAACAACTGGCGAATTTTTCTGGGGGGAGATCTGGCCGGCCATCCATCAAGAGATAGAGCTGGGTATCATCAGCGTACTGGTGACACCCAAGCCCATAACTCCGTACCAGCTGAGCCAGGGGACGCATATAGATGTTAAATAACGTGGGGGAGAGCACCGCTCCCTGTGGCACCCCACATGGGAGTGCAAAGGAGTCGGATAACTCCTCCCCCACAGCGACCCTCTGTGATCTGTTCTCTAGAAAGGAGGATAGCCATTTAAGAGCCACCCTTCCAATCCCAGTATCAGCGAGGCGGTGAACCAAGAGCTCGTGGTCAACCACATCAAATGCGGCTGACAGGTCTAATAGCACGAGAATGGCCGACCCGCCCCGGTCCAGCTGGCGCCGGAGATCATCTGTCAGGGCGACCAGCACAGTCTCCACCCCATGGCCAGGACGGAAGCCAGACTGGTATGGATCAAGGGCCGACTAAAGGAATAATGGGTTCGAGAAGGCTCTTGGGTCATGGGTGCTGCTTGGAAGACAATTCATTGTCCTGTACTCTTGGTAGGATCAATTAATTTATGGATAGCTGAGATCTCAACCAGAATGGAATTTCTTCATCACGGCTGCTTGCTCCCTACCTTCTAATATATGCCAAGCTTTAGTAAAGAGTGGTCTTCTTAGTGGGTACCTGGGTCCCATTTCTGAGACTCCCTTCCAGACAGGATTTTTTTCTTTTTATATCTATACATATGCTGGTTTAAGTTGATTTAGTTAAAGAAAATAGGATACTTGTTTGCTTATTGCTTGGAGTTTTGATTAGCTTCCCATCTGGAGTGATCTCTGTGTACTGAAAAGGTCCAAGAAAAATGATTTGTCAACTTCTTTGCCAATATTAGAGCCATATCCTTTGTGGGACTTGGTGACAGCATTCATGGGAGAATTGCAAGGTAGGGGTGGGACAATGCTGGTGCACAAGGGGAACACAGACCCATGTTTCATTTTACTTAGCATAAATAAAGACCACAGCTTTTACTGATATTCAAATGAATGTAGGTGAAACAAAGATGGGGGTAAATCACTAAATGTCATCCTTCCCATCCATCAGTCCCAGAGGGACGAAAAACCCCATGGGGTTTAAGTGACACCCCTGCCAAGTTCCCCGTAACTATCAGTTCTGCTGGCATCCTGGGAAGATGAAACTGAGGAGAAGCCAATGGGCATCAGTCTCTATTAGAGTCCCCCACAGCCACCTTGTCATGTGTGGCAGCCATCTCCCCTTCCAGGAAGAAGACACTGCCTATGAATATGCAGAGCCTCATAAGGTGGAGATCAGTTTAGAATCCATCCAGAATATCTACATGAGACATGTCCTAGTTCCACCAAAAGGGGCTCCAGCCACTCTGATGAGGGTGGAGTTAGGACTTCCTTCCTTCAGAGCATGCCCACACTTAGTTCTATTAAATTGGCAGGTTAAAAACAAACTGTCTACCTCTGCATCCTTTAGTCATCAGTGCTTTAATTTATCTATAGAAACCAAGGGGCTACTTTCTGCTTTTCTGAAGGCTATTATTGCACGCTACACTGCGCTGGATGACTTACTTGTGGATCTAGGAAATTAAAAAAGACCTAAACGAGTGGATCTATTTTCAGGATGCAAAAATTGATACAGCTATAATCGTGCAATCTAGATGTGTTCTGTGGTTTAAGAACTTCAAAAAAGATCATAATAGAGCTCTGTTTTTGGCTGACCTGAATGTGAGCAAACTAAGGTTGGCTTTTTCAGCCCTGAGATTCCAGTTAATGCCCTCAGATGTCCTTTCTGGGAGGTATACCCAAACTCCCCTCTCTCAAGGGATCAATCAGTTGAAGATTACTTATTAGACTGTCCATTTTATGCAGAACTCAGGGAAAAAATTCCGTACAAAATAACTCTGAGGGAACAATTTTCAGCAAACGACAAACTAATATATTGGTTCTCTGACACGGATCCTTATGTGTCACAAAGCGTTGCTATTTTCGTATGGGTCGCAGGAAAGATCTGAACTGAGTGCCTGACTAATATTGTGGCTCCTTCAAGCAGCTAAACTGCAGGGTCTATTGTCAGCATTAACTTTTTTCTGTATGGTTGATAATTGGGACAGTCTTAAACCCTGATGTGACAACTGTAAATAATAACGTGGTTTTAAATTGTGATAGCCTATGGCCTTGTAAGAGCCTCTTGTGGCGCAGAGTGGTAAGGCAGCAGACATGCAGTCTGAAAGCTCTGCCCATGAGGCTGGGAGTTCAAGCCCAGCAGCCGCCTCAAGGTTGACTCAGCCTTCCATCCTTCAGAGGTTGGTAAAATGAGTATCCAGCTTGCTGGGGGGTAAACGGTAATGACTGGGGAAGGCACTGGCAAACCACCCCGTATTGAGTCTGCCATGAAAACGCTAGAGGGCATCACCCCAAGGGTCAGACATGACTCGGTGCTTGCACAGAGGATACCTTTGCCTTTTACCTGTGGCCTTGTGCAATAAAGTTTATTCATAAGGAACATGAAGGCGCAGGATCAGCCCCAAAGGATTCACCCCCAACCATAACCATCAGCTGTGACAAAAACAAAGCTTGGAGACTAGCGGAACACAAAAATATCAAGGTAACACATTAAACAGGATCGGAGGGTGGGAGCAGCCAGCAGCAGCATCAGGCAGCAAAGGAGGTTGGACCCTTCTCTGGCCATCCTTTTAAGCCTGCCATGCTGCTCAAAGGTTTGTCCCCAAAAGCAACTGATTGCACATGGGCCATGGGATAGCTCCCACATGGCTCTAGCCATGCAGGAAAAGGTAACGCTCCTTTGTTCAGTCGGTACCCTCCAACCTTAGCAATGTTGGTCATGTGCCAAGGAGTGCAGTGACCATATTTAGCATTTTACTGCTCTTATTCATAATAAGCAATGCAGCTCTATTTTGGTAAGAAAAAAACACATTTCCTGCTTGCACTGGAAGTAATGTCTTACTGTTGAATGGCTTCCTGCCATTTCTGCCACATCCCCTTTGCTGCCAGGTAGGGCAACACAGTCCTCTTAGCCTGCCTGTTATTGCAGGCGGCAATGTCACCTCCAATGACATGCCACTTCTGGAGGGTGTGGCAGGGGTGTGGCCAGCTGACAGCACTTTGGGGGCTCCTTGAAGCCTGAGAAATTATTTCAGGGGCTCCTCCCTGATTAAAAGTTTGAAAAAGGCTGCATTAGAGCATAGTGCTTGTTGGCGAAATGAATCTTTACACAAACAAAAAAGATACTCTTGGACAGAATGTTCTGATAATCTACAGTATGCATAAGACAGATCATTATCTAGCGATGATTTTGTCCAGGTATGCAGTGGAGTCCAAACTCATCTACTTGCTGTAATGAAAGGCTTGGCCTTCAGTTGAGTCAGGAATATGACACTTCATTTCTTTTTACTTCTGCACCTTAACAGTAGGAAAGAGGCTGAAAACCAGCAGTTGTGAAACCAGCTTGACTCAAAATGTCAAGTACTCACACAGGGTCCAGGCTCTCTTTCCTCTTTCTCCTGCCTCTGCCCCCCTACTCCTCTGCAAAGGTGAAGTCATCTCACTTCTGTTAGTCATTAGCTGGGTGGCTGGGCCTGCATGATCAGAATGTGGCCCAAATTTTGAGAGCACCTCAGTTAATTGAAACAAACATCTATAGCCAAGTAATTAAGCTTCAGGGGCTCTTTAGATGACAATCTAGCTTAGCAGAAACTAGCAGAAACTTATTTTGTCACAGAGGAAAACTATCCTAGCACAAAAATGACAATTCATCTTTCTCCGGGTTAACACGAACATTTAAAAATTAAAATGGAGACCTGAGAAAGGAGCATGTGCATAATTACCAGGTGGCTGTTCTACTATGCAATCACAGTACACAAATGTACAGTGCAATAATTCATGCCAATTCGTTCAGTGCTGGAAACATGACTGATGTTAATTTTGTTATAGGACAGTTGATTGAATGCATATTATCTGTATTTTCTGTGACTATAGGACTAAAAAAAGGCAGAAGAAAGGTCTGGGACAGTAACACCAATAAAATGTTGCAGGGAAATGGGAATCTTCAGGAAAAAAACCCGCAAACTGCTTACAATACTTCATAAGCAAAGGAAACCTGTGTTTGAGATTGAAACTCTAGGAAAGACCTTGCAGTCATTGCATGTGAATGTAATAGCTTCCCGGCAGAAACACAAAATGGTTCTTGCTCAGCTAGAACAGCAGATAACACAGCTTGAAAGGGACCTTACAGATGCCAGGAAACTTTGTAGTCAGAAAGATCAGGTATGCTCTTGCAATGAGGAAAAAAAGCAGAGCAAAACAGCTATCTCTTTAAAAAATCACATTGCCAAAGAGAGTGGGAGAAGCTGGGATGTGTGTACCACTTCATATAGATTTGTTATGAATACCAAAGACGGAGAGAAAAAAAGCCATCCTATTTTATCAAAAATTTTGTAAGTACACATTTCTTTGGTGTTTGTCTCGAAACTCGAGATAGGTTTGCATTTGTGATAACAATTCTATCCAAAAAGCATGTTGGTACAAAATAAAATGAATACAGCCGTATAAATGTCTGTAGAGATTTTAGAAACTGCATTTCCCATTTTAGCTGTGAATATGCTCAATATCAGAGACCAAGCTGGAGGCACTTTTCCTCTATAAAAATGTACAGAGGCCTGGAGCTTTTTATGTTATAGTCATGTGAAAGCTATCTGTATAACACGCATGGGGAGAAAAGATATATGTTACTTTGTAAGGATGTCTGCATTATTTTAAAAAAATCAAAATGTTAAGGTTTCTGGAATTTACTGCTATATATATATATATATATATATATATATATATATATATATATATATATATATATATATATATATATAAAGCAGGTGTTGGATTTGTTAGGCCCTGCTCAATGTTTTGGTTTTGACTGTTCTAACAATAATTAAAAGGCAAAATAGAAATGGTACAATGATCAGCTCTTATTTCCAAAGATTTTCCAGATAAATACTTTATGATTAATTTGGCAAAGAGGGATAATTGTAAGCATTTATGTGAGTATTACTCTAAAACATTTAGAGAAAAGAATTCAACCCCTAAAACAACCTTGACCTATTTATATATTATTGACAATGAAAGTAATATGAACCTATGGTGAGATATGATGTATAGTTATGGTTTGAGACACCTGAAAAAATAATTGTTTTCATGTTAACATCACAGCCAAACATATATGCAGGTTTTAATCTGTCTAAAGCAATTTTACCTTCTCAATTAAGAATGTTTAACATTTGAACCAAAAACAGTACAGCACGAGTAATTAAAGGCTTAAGTTAAATACATAGACAGTCATTTAAATTTAGATCTGCAATAACATTTACTATTATTCTCCAAGGCTTTGACTGTGCTTGACAGAAACAAAGTACTCTGGGATTAATTTCAAGAAATGGTGCCAACTGTGTGCAATTTGCTGTAATTAAGACATGAAAGAGTACTAAATATTCAGATTAAAAGAAGCATGATGGAGCATGATAGAGAATCAAGGTGGGGCATCAAGCCAAGACAGCAGAGACACTCTGAGTATTCACTTCTGCATAAGATGAAAGTGAAACTTACTGGATGAACTTTTCTCTCCTTCTTAACTGGTTGTTAATTAGCATCAGGATATTTGTGAAAGCAGGAAAACTAGATATGCACAATATCTAGGGTATTTTTTTTAACTGCAATCTAAACCTGTAACTCTAATGAAAATTGTGCTATCATAACAATACCGAAAATCTGATGCAAGCTACTTTATACTATCTAGAAGCAATATCAATGCTAGAGTTTTACTTTAAGATTAAAGATTTGGTAATTAGGAAAACAGAATGGTAACCCTCTTTTCTATCTAATTTCTACTGTTTATTCAGTTATCTTCTTGTCAGTTGGGATGGGAATTGCAGTTTGTGTTTCTAAACTGTTAAATTTCCTTTTATTACTAGCAAACCCCATTAAAACTCTCAAAAGCCTGGATACATTTTTGGTCCAACACCTGTTTCTTCTCTCCCCTTTGCTCTACAAAATGCTGTGAAACTTTTCCAGTGAACTATTAATTATTTAAATGAAGCATTTGTCTTAATGTCGTTCTTATGCAGATGTCCTTTTAACTCGAAGTATGCAGAACTTTACAATGTAAAGTATAACTTTTTGCTTCTAGAGAAGATGCCAGGACTACGCTTTATTGAGAAAGAAATGGCAGAATCTTATCTTATAGCTCAGAAGACCAGAATGCATATTTTTTTTCTTTACATCGCCCTAGGAGATTCTATTGGAATGTTTTGTGGGGGGAGGGGGAGGGGGGTTGGTGGGTCTTCCAGGAAATATGCAAAAGAGATGACCTTCTGAGAAAATCCAAAGCGGCTCTCCTGCAGGCAAGGGAAGATATCAAAGCTGAAGTGGCTGAGGTGGAGCACTTTGACAGACTGGTCAAGCAGCGGAAAGCAACTGCCGAAGACACTCAGAGAGAAAGAATCCGAAAGGGAGGAAAACCATCCTATTTAGAGCTGAGATTTGGCAGGTAAATCACGAACTGCAAAGATGTGCAGGAGCAGTGCAAAGGGACAAGGCAATAATGTAGAAAACAAGTGATATTACTGCACTGTGAATTTGGCACAGTCTAATAGAATAGAAATATCAATCATAATGACAAAAGATTGCAGTAATCAAATGAACACAAAAGGTTCCCTGTCCAGCGTTAAGGGGGGAATTTGAAGCTGGAGAGAGCAGCTTTATCAGACAGACCGAGTTCCTTTGTTTCTGCACACTACTGGAGAGTGTGAAAAAACCGGGGGGGGGGGAGCCTATTTCTGCCTCAGAGAGCTTTGCACACTTGCCGACTGCAAAAACTGTGCATTGTGTGGAATGCACAGATGTGCATGCATCGGACATCTGCAGCACACGCAACGTTTCTGACTGATTGAAGTCACACAATTAATTGCTCAGACTCAAACGTTATGGCTCAAAAAGGGGTGCTTGAATAGCTCCAAGACAAAAGAGCTGTTTTCACGTGCACTGTAGCCATACACTCAGAGAGAATTTCCCATTTCATTTTGTCAGCCATTCAAAGAGGCATTCAGCCACAGCCAATAATTTCCTATCTCAACCCCCCCTTTTTTTTCCTGCCCAGTACCTGTAGCCTTAGCTTATATGTTGGAAGGTGTTTTTTTTTTTTTCAGAATCTAGTCAATACCAAAAGGACACAGTCTTATTATCATCCCTTAACGTTATGGATCCACCCAATAGTAAAGTTTTGAAAGATATGATTTTTTTTCGCAAATAAAATATTAATGAAGTCATTTGGAATGTAATGGACAGCTTGTGTCAAACCCTTAATTTTCTCTTCCACTATTCACAACATTGCTAGACACCATGTTTCTGGATAAAACCCCCTAGAGGTTTGCCGCAAATTCTTTTTCAATACAACCAGATCATTGCAGATAATTGTATTACACAGGGTATTGATCCAAAATCGTTGTGCACCGGAAACATCTGAAAAAACATGATTATAGCTTTCTGTTTATTGTTTGTACATCATATAAGCAGGCTTTTGTGTGAATCACCTGTAAGAAAGGCAAGGTGGAAACATCAGAGAAATTACCTCTTTACAAGAATCTATTGATCACTTTAAATCAAAGAAGTATGTTTGACATAAGATTACCTGCCAGTTTGAACATTAGGTACACTATGTTATAGCCTGAGGCAGTTGTAAGTCTGACAAAGGGATTGTAAATAAAGCATGCAGCTGCTAGTGCCTCTGGCTTGGGATCAGCCAGGGCTCAAGTCCAAGGCATAGGTAAACTTAAAATAATTTAACCCTTTTCAACCAGCACCTTGTGAATGAGAGGAGATTCTTTAGAGAATTGTGTTTGTGTGGTGGGGAGAGAACATAAATGGACTTTATCAATTTGAACAGCAAAACCCCTTAGATTTTTATATCACCCAGCTTGCTCTGTGGGGAGAAATAAGGGAACTGACAGTACTTTCAATAAGCTACATCACAGGGCAACTAATGCACATATCCATAGACAAGCTTCTGATTCCCCCCTCCCCGCGTACATTATTTAAAAGTAATAAAGATCAATATTGTTTCCCTTACCAAAAATGGAGCATGGATGGTATCTGTTGCGAATGTTATCATTTTAAAAGACTGTGCAAAACTTTATCTTTTGAATATAGATATTTGAAAGCTAAAATCAAGGTATCCGATGTACAAGAAATCAAGTTTACCTTTACAGTCATTTCTGGCATAGAATATTCCAAACGTAAGGGGGGCTCATGTCGCAAAAGGTTATAGCAAACGGCTCAATTTTACATGCGACTAGTTTTGTACATGATGTTCCTCACCTGCTGATTTATTTGCACGGTTGGGCCAAAAAGTCATCTGTTCTATATATTATATTTTCTCCTAGGATTAAACAATGGCAATGAACAAAACTCTATGGTTGCTCAAAAAATAAGTCAAATTTGTAAAATAAATGTATAAATATATGCTTCTTAGAATTGTTCAGACTATATGGATGTTTAGCAGTCTGTCTTACATACATACTGGTTCAGATGCAACCTTACTGAGAGCATTCCAAAATTATCTATATTATAAGAATAGCAGATAATGACAATAGTGGCTCCTTTTGTAGAGAATATATCAGCTGGATTCCAAATGTTCTTGATTGTTAATTAAATACTTTTATTTAGATTTGGCTCATCGTAGCAACAAAGATTGATTTTGAGTGCACAAGATAAATGTATGCTGTTTGCAGAGACTAGTGTGCCAATTTTTTAAATGACAATATTAGTTTTATAAGGCTCCGGTCCCTTTGCTTCAAATTAATTGAAGTCTAATTTATACATCATTCTTCCAACATAAACCAGGGCTATTAAAAGGAAGATGTTTGAAGAGATTTGCTCTCTATGAAAATATGACCTTCTTAATTTTGGTGCTTTCTCTGCAAGGTGCCTCAGCCGCTGCATTTTCAAAAAGGCTCGAACTGAATATACAATATTCAGTATCAGGCTTTGGTTTCAGAAAGGAAGCATTCATCACTGATACATGTTTATTCTGAAATTTAATTCTGTACCTTATTAAACTTGGTCCACATTGCTGAATAAACATTTGTATGTCTGAGGATGTATATTTGTCGAACAGCTAAAACCCCCCACAAAAACCAACAAAACGGCAGATATATATCCGAGCTAAAGGACAAATATTTAAATGAACACCTATATATGTATATTTCTTAGAATATGGTCAACAAAAGAACAAAGGAAAAATGTCTTTGTCTTAAATTGCCTATTTTTCTGAGGAGGTTTGAAGCAGACTGCCCTAGATTCTTTGGTCTAATGAAAGAGTGCCATCTATTGGATGACCTTGGGAAATATTTTGTTTATACTGTAGAGGTAACCTATGTTGGAACTAATTTAATGAAGGAGAAGTTTTGGGCTTACATCTTAATTTTCTTCAAAGTGAAATATGTCAATAAGAATGTGTTGAAAAAGGGAAGTTGTTAATCAAAAACAGAATCGCAGTTTGAAATCATATGACAGATCATGCATGCTTTTTGAGAAATTCTGCTAAATATTTTATGTTTGCATAGTTAAAGATTTGAGGATTATTTGTCAATTGATAAACAATGAAATGCCTTTAAAATGTATGTTAAAGCATCTAAATAATTGCTTTATAGACATGTGAGTTTTGTTTTGTTTTTTCAAAAAATGCCTGCAGGCAGAATTGATTTTTTTTTAATCTGTAATTTCATATTCGACAAGTTCATATAAAACAGGCTTACCACTTCATGAAATGTAAAACAAAACAAAACAAAACAAAATAAAATAAAGCATTGGGTTTGTTTGAAGCTGCAATGCTTTTATTATCTTTCAACCCAAGAATTTGCCAGTCAGGATGAAAAACTTCTAATGGAATCCAGCTTGAAAGCCAGTCAAGGACTGCTAAGTGAGCAAGAGGCAGAAACAGTTTGCCTAGACCAGTAGAAAAATCACAGGCAGAGCTGAAGCCACTGAGAGAACGCATTATAGATTCCCATGAAGAAATTAGTGATTACAAGTGAGTTACTATTTGTTTTGATGTTACAGGAAGGGTTGAAAGCTAGCCAGAATTCAACAATAATTCTTTTAGCTCTATGCTGTAGGGTTTGTAGTACTCAGGTGGTGTGTTTTGTAACTGTCTTTGACTAATTTATTGATTAAATCAAGTATCAAATTGTTGATATACTCAGTTTATAAACAGCTTTTTGAGTGTGCTTTTTTAAAAAAGTCAAACTGTGTTAATCAGGATTCTTCTTAGTATTTTTATCCCTGCTAGAAAATGTGAAACTGCTTTCGTTTATTGTCTATCTGCCAGTGGCATTCTCCTCTTCCTCTCTTTTTTAGGGTCTGAAGGTTACATATGGCTCTTATTGTCTGTCTTTTTTGGTTCAAGAAGCCGCCTCAAAGCAAGACGCTACCAAATTAAAGCAAACTTAAGAGTTTGAGCTTCTAGTCAGAGTAACGAGTAACATATGAAGTTGCTAAAATGAACTCAAATACTAATCCTAATACCGTTTCTTTTCTTTAAGGAGAAAGTTAAAACTTCCAAAGAAGGTTTTTCATGTTTATGAATCATATAAATTGATTCATAGTTCAGTTTTCCAGGGACAGTTATGAAAGGTATTCATCTCATCTAAATGCTTTTGTCTCTTCCGCATTATATAAATACTCTGAATAATGCATTCTTCTTGCTGAATTTTGTACATTGTGTGTTCAATTTAGACAGCCTGTTTTGCAATACTGCAAAGTAAATGTGAACTTCGTGAGTTTCTCAGATACCGTTCTGTGAGTGACTGCTTAATCAGGGGGAGGTTTTATTAGTCACAACTGGGTAGCAAGCATCACATTTCTCCAAGATACCCACATTTCGTATTACACTGTTAAGTGACAAAACAGTTTCTTAGATGCCTAGAGCTGATGGTGATCCATTTACCTGGGATGTTTAGGACCCATCTGAGCCCCACCCAAAGCTAAATTCCAAAATAGGTGAGCAATAAGAATCTTGCTAGGCATGGATTCACACAGTGGTTGTGAGTAAACAGCTTTGGGCCTGGTCTTTTGGCCACAGAACTTGTGATCTGACTGCAACTTGATTTGTCACTTTTCTACCTTTTTGTCACTGAATCTTGTATGACAGGAGTCTCAAATGATATAGAATCCAGTCATTACTTTGTTATGCACATTATGAGAGCAAAGTCATTTTTGAAGATGATAGTCAACTCCATTAATCTAGAATGTAAGGGGGGAAAGTTTATAGATAGTTCTAATATAATTATAGTAGAACAACATGGAAAATTCCTACCAAGCAAGACATTACATCTCACCTTTCTCCTTAAGCACATCAGTTCAATAAGTTGTGATTTCAATTCGTTTATAAAGACTATGTTTAATGCAGGAAAAAGTGCACAGAGGAAGAAAAAAATCATAATTTGACAGTTCACATTAAAAGTGTCCAGGATTATTTGGCCTCATCCAACAAAATAAACAATTGGAATGATTTCCAGACATTTATGCAACCCATATACTTTCTCCCTTATTAAAGGAGAAAGGTATCTAATAATCTTACATTTAACCCTGATGAAAAAAGAGTGGAACTTTAACAGTCAGAGTCTCTGCTTCTTGAATCCATAGGCATTACAGAAGTCTTGTTCACTCGGACAAACATGGTTTGCCTGCATGTTCCCAGTTAAGGAATCCCTTCTTTCAGATGTAGTCCAAGACGTGTTGGCATTCTTAGTTACTGATGGACTACTCATATTTTTGTGAAGCAGTAGTGCATGGCTGACTTATGCTAGCAGTACTGCTGTGGCTGGTGGGCTAGCTTCACCTGCCATCCATTTCAGTGACATAGATAAAGAAGACAAGGTACTCACAGAGTGGGCACGCAGGCAAATAACAGCTCATGAAAACGCTTAGTAAGCTGGCCATCTGGCATGTTGCCTCAGTTGCGGAAGAGAATTTCACCACACTGCACTGCCATGGATTTCTGATTGGATGCCTTTGTGTGGCAAAAGTCCCTCACTACTGGAATATAGATACAGGCTTTCCAAGAGGTTCCGTGAACATCACTGCAAGTAGACAGTTGCCTAAATTCATGCCATGAGTGGTTATTTCAAGAGCAAGAGAAGCACTAACCTGGCTTCCAATGATGTTTGATTTGATTCAAGTATTGTAGCCAGCACGTGGAGGTTGCTGGATACATTCCTGCCTGACATTATGTCCATGGAACACACCATTGGAAAGCTGTCCATCAAATGAATTCCCCCCCAATCATGTCGAGAACTTTTGCACCAATCAGAAATGTGTAGTCTTAGCTTGCAGGCTTTTCTTCTAACCAGAGAGATCCCTGCAATGAATGGCTTTCTGAAGCTATTGCTTCCCAAAGCAAAGCTGAAAGCACTTTTAGCAGCCTACATGTTGGGACCATATTTGAATTGGCCCCTATGCTCTCTACACGTCAACGCCTACTATAGTTCAATTTTCTCCATGGTATAATCATCACACCTAACTCTTAAGTGGTTAGCATGAACCCCCCCCCCCATTGCTGATGGGACTCTGAGGTTTGCCTAAGCCCCACCTTCCATGGACTTTGGGACTGAGATTACAGACCTTAGGACTGAGATCAGATCACAATTTGCTGTGCAATCCTAAGCATTCAGTGAATAATGTGCCATTCTGCTTGGGAGCATGTTTGATAATCACTGTGCCGCATCATGGGTAGCCCTTCCTTGGTTGCTTTAAAATGCAACCTATGCTACCATATTCTACTGCCCAGCATTTCAGCATAGTTACAGTGGCTGCAAGATGCCATATGCTAAAGGTGATAAGCCAGCCCAGTGTAAGAGTTGAATTGTTGCATTAGGATCCAAAACACCTGGGTTGAGTTTCCCACTCTGCCTGGAACGTAACTGAGTAACCTCAGGTCATTCATTCACTTTCAGCCTAGCCTATTTTTCAGCATGACCAGGAATATCATGTATGCTGTGAAGGGGGTGAAACCGGTGTTGTGGCACACTCAGAATTGCTTACTGCATTATTTTCTTTAGGGAGGGTTAATTCCATTTTCTGCATTGTTTGTTACAGAACGGCTGATACTTTATTGCACCTTTCTAATTTTTGCAATCCTAGTTCTACTACATTGCTTACTAGGCTTCTAAGACTATTTGATTACATTGTTTTATGCCATGTAATCCACCTTGAGTCTCAAGTAACAAACTGTTAACAAATAATAAAGTGTCATCAGTAAAGGAAAGATTAAGTAACTACCACAGTACACATATCTCCCCCCCCCCCCGGTCAGTAAAAATGTTCTGGGCCCGGTCTGTAGTAAACTAGGCAAATAGGAGAGAAAGGTAGGTGGCAGTTTATAAAATCACAAGCTTGCAGAGAGTCCACCTCCTACATGTATAAAAACAAAAGTGCAAAGTTATCCTTTCTGTAGGTGTCACAAAGCAAGTTCCTAAGGCAAGCACAAGCAATGATTTATCTTAGCTGCTGGACAGAAAAGAAAGTACATAACAAGGCATAGCTGGAAATACAATATTTAATAGTTGTACAAAATTCACAGGTTTTAAGGTTTTATTGCCATTTACTCTGGATGAGCCACATGTAAAGTTTGTAAAGGGGGGGGGGACCCAACTACAACAACCCCACTATGTAAGCCTGTTACACTTGAAAGATTTGTTCAGAATGTCCAGTGGGAACCTGGAAATCGTAATAATTTGTAGTATCGATTGTGTGAAGCTATGCAGCTGCGGCCCCTGGTGAATAGACAGGAATAGACATTTTATTGATTAACTTTTACAGTCATATTTTCAAGACTCTGCTGCAACATAATTTTCACTTCCCAGCTTTGTGCTGCTGCATCATGAAACTTGGATTCTTCTCTCTTAACATTTACCCACTTGAGAAAAACAGTATGGACTTGCCTGTTGCAGACTTGGCCATGGAGCAATATATAAGCTTTTTGTAGAAAGTCTTCCATTTTGGCTTTTCCATTCCCCGCATTTAAAGGGGATCATCAGAAAAGGAAAGCAGGGCTCTTAGATGTAACATTTTCAGTAACTAGTTTATTGCTGCCGTTTGCTTAAATCAATAACTGCAAGCAAAAAGTTCTGCATAAAAAGTGAATCGTCTCACTAGACTTTGGCTTTTCTCTTCATGACCTGTTTATTAAAAAAAACAACAACTAGATACTGAAAATCTACAATGTGGCCTCTTGGAAAAGCTGGTTTAGATATTCAGTGGGTATTTTAAAAAGTTTTTAATGTGCTGGGATCTTTAATCATCTATAGCATTGGCTACTTAGTTTTCATTCAAATGTTTTAAAAAATCTGAAAAAATAAAGCGAAAACATTGCTTAATTTGTTTCTGTTTCATGTATGCTGAATTTTTCTAAATGTCTCAGTATGCTGTTTAAAAATCGTAGTCACTTTTCATGACTTCACCACGTTCAGTGCATTTGGGAAAAAAATACCCCTGGGTTGTTTTTGCCACCCATAGAGTACACTCCTATGAAAGGCATTGATTTCAAAGGGCTTAGACAGGGAAACACTGCAGAGGAGTACAAGTTACAGCAAACAACTGCCAAAAACTATGATGACAGTGAAGTCCCTGGTACTGGTAGTTTTGGGGACAATTTGGCCCCTGCACCCTTTCTGAATGGAAAATGAGCTTCTCAGGTTGGTAGGCTGGGCTGCATGCCTTGTATAACTTCGATGGGGGAGAATGGGAAGCAGGAAATGATTATTTAAGCAGACTCTATCTCCTTGCTGCGGATTTGCTTCTGTAGCATCAGTCTACTGACATAGTCAGTGTGCAAGCAGCTGATCACGGTGAGCCCAAATAGGATTTTTTTTCTTGGGGGGGGGGGGGGGGCTTGGTCCTGATTAGATCCCATTTGATGGGACTGAGATTTTGGATGATTAAAGCCTGGTCTCTAGGGATTGATTAAACAGGGATAGTAAGAATAGCATAGTTTCCATGGACTCAGCAGGGATAATAGCCAAGCACCTTGAAGTATTTAAAGGTAAAAGGGGTTAACAGTGGGGGTAGGGTTGCAGCCTCAGGTTGGGAAACTCCTGGAGACTAGGGGTGACACCTGGGGAAGTCAGGGACCTCAGCAGAATACAATGCACTGGAGTCTACCCTCCAAAGCATCCGTTTTCTACAGGGGCCTGATATCTGAAACCTGGAGATGTAGTATAATTTCAGGGGATCCCCAGATGCCAGCATCCTTAAGTTTTAGACAAGACAACCACGCACTGGCTGAGTAGGTGGGAAAGTGGGGAGGGGACTCTCTTAATGCAATATCTGCTGAACTCTGTTTGCTGGATGGCCAGGGAAAGAGGGCTGAGGTATGCTATCTTCTTTGGCACAGGTCTGCCCTCAGGAAAGGATAAGCAAGGCCCAGCAGTACTGACTGAGTAACGAGTAGTTGTGATGTTGTCCAAGTACAGGCAACAATCTGAGCCTCAACATAGGAGGCAGGCAACCAAGGTGATTAGGGGGTTGGAGCACCTTCCCTATGGAGAAAGGCTCAAGAGTTTTAGACCTCTTGGTTTAGCAAAGAAGATGACTAAGCTGGAACATGATAGAGGTTTATAAAATCATGCATGAGGGAGAAAAAATAGACAGAATTTTATTTCCATCTCCCAAAATACTACAACTGGGTAGAATCCAATGAAGTTGATAGGCAGTAGATTCAGTAAAGACAAAAAGAATTTCTCCTGTTCTCAACAAGTGATTAAAATGTGGAATTCACTGAATTCTCTGTCAGAGGGTATAGACAGCTTTAGAAGAGAATTAGACAGATTCATGGAGGGTAAATCTATCAGCCATGGTGACTAGAGGGCACCACCACATATAATAAATGTCTGAAAACCAGTCTGAAAACCAGGCAATAAATGTCTGAAAACCAGTCTCAAGAGGCAATATCAAAGAAAGGCCTTGGCCTTGATGCCCAGTTGTCAACCCTACAGAAAAAATGGGTTGGCCATTATGTGACACAGGATAGTGGCCTAGATGGACCGTCAGTCTGATCCATCAGCCCTCTTCTTCTTAATCCATACCGTTAGAGGAAGGAGAGTGTCAATAATGATGCAGACCAGCAATTAATAAAATCTGCTTGAGTCTGTATGCTGTTCTCATTTCTTCCCTTGGTTATAGAGGGCGATATTGCTTGGGTATCTACTCTGATGCTATCAAATCAGCCAATAAGCAAATCTTCATTCTTCTCATGCACATATATGCATTTGATTTTCTAATAATATCAACATATCTGTAGCATTTTTATTCTTCAATCCTTACCAGTATGTATGCTCATGAAGTCTGGTTCTTGTTATAATTTTTGAACATTTGAACAGTCCTGCCAACTCTGTAATCTTGTCAAATATCATAGCACCAATATCCTGTTATGTTTTTGAATCTCTGCTCCAATCAAGTATACCACAACAATGCCATGATGCCGGGACCCCGATAAATGATGTGTGCATTTACAACAAATGTGTACAAGCCACAACTGGAATTCTATGCAAATGCAAATGTTTTGAACAAAATCTGACAGATACTCTTGCCATCAAACATTCTGTTTCTCCAAGTTCATGGAACTACCTTCATTGAGCATTCATGGAAACAATCCATTTTCCTAAACATATAATATTAATTGATATTTCTAGTTTGTCACTTCAACTTCAGTGTACCATTTGGTCACGTTGTATTTTCCTTTTAAAAAAAAGAGCTAACCTTGAGAATTACATTGTATAGTTAAATCAGCTTCATTACATCATGAACGATCTACTTGGTTAACTTTACCTTTTGGACTGAGTGCTGGATACAATGCATCATTGTTACTTGCATATTGGATTATACACTGCATCACAGCTCTTGTTTTGATGCTGTACAAACGTTTTGTAATTTGTATAAACATTTATGGGAGCAACATTTGAAACAGTCAGTCTGAATGCCAGTTTTCCAAATCTCAGCATCTGATCTAATCTCTATGCTTTTCAGATATGTAGAAAATATGTAGAAAATGTCTAAGGAACCAGTGGCAAATTGAGCTGCACTCAACAAGACAACCATATTCACTATTAGCTTCCTATTTTTTTAAAGCAAAACTTGAGATCTGCCTGGACCTTAACTACTAGGTGAAAAGTATTTTTAGTAAGAGTACCAAGTAGAATGAGTGTTATACATTTATATAGCCACAGACATGTAACTTCAAAGCAACCTTAACAATTTGTATATGATAATTCTTATCAGCCTAATATTCTAGGCAGGCAATTGCCATCCTGCTTCAGTCACCTGAGATGACCCACACTTTCCTACTCCCATCAGAACTCCCTTGCAAGACTATACCCCTGCATCCCAAACCTGTGGGCCGCGGACTACATGTGGTCCTTCGACTAATTGGAGGTGGGCCTCGAAGAATGCTTTCTCCCCCCCCCGGCCCTTTACTTCATCCCCCCCCCAGCCCTTTACAACACACTTCATTGTTGTGGCGTGTCTGTATCTTATTTTGAAGGGATGTTTAAACATTACCATAGCAATCAGAGAGCGTTAGGGCAGTGGTTGAGAGTAGAGGAGTAAACTACCCCCCCCACCGGGCCTCATAAAAGGCGGTGAGTGGTCCCCGGTGAGTGATCCCCAGCGTTGAGTGGTCCCCAGTGGTAAAAAGGTTGGGGACCACTGTTCCAGGGGACAGAGAGTTAGCCACCAAGAGCAATAGAAGAGAGGGGGAAGGGGCTACTATGGCACTGTCTTTGAACCTGTTCCAGGAGCCAAAGAGCAAGCAATCCTTTTAGATTTCTTTCCCACTTTTCCATTTAAGAAAGGAATTCTAGAGGCAGGAAACCATCTCATAATTTGGGAGCAGAAGGAGAATAGATTTTTATATGTGCAGCTGTCAGAATCCACTATCAAAAGTGGCAAGAGGGGATGGTCTTTTATTCCCAGAAGGGAGAAAGGGAGTTGCTTTGAGACAATTCTTCCTTACAGTAGTTGACTGATTATTTAAAAGCCTGGTTCTGACTTTTAGAGTCCACTGATTCTCTCTCATGTGCATGTATATACACACACTTTACAGTTTGCTTGGCCTTGACAGCAAAGCTCCCACCCCCATCTTTCATTTCCCCCTGTACTTGTTCAATTGAAAAATTGGAAGAAAATCGGGGGGGGGGGGAGGGAATGACAAAATCATATCACCACATCGATCAGCTCTAAGGAATCCCCACAATCTCTGTGAGCTTTACCAGAGAGACTGTTTGAATTCCTAGAATGTTACTCAACATAGTCACTTGGGGCTGCCAACCTCCAGTCAGTGGCTGGAGATCTGTCCATCACAATATATCTCCAGGCAACAGAGATTAGCTCACCTGGAGAAAGTGACCTCTTTGGAAGGTGGATGCCATGCACTTATACCCCACTGAAGTTCCTTCCCTCTCCAAACCCAACCTTCCTCTCCCAGTCTGTCCCCAGATCTCTCAGGATTGCTAGGTGCAGGCCTGGCAACACTAGACACACAGAGAAAAAACAGAAAAGAGCTGACTTCCAATTCCATATTTTTAATGGATATATTTTTCTAAACAATGGAAAACTAAGCATAGATTGAGTTGCTGGGGTAAAGGAAAATGGTCTATTCTTGGTGTGATAAAACAATTGGACTTGTTTGCTTCAAGGAAGATGGAAGGATTGATATGATATGCTAGGCAGGTGCGGAAACAGGAAAGAAGAGGCACAGGACTACAAGAGCAGAGTCAGGGTGGTGTAATTAATGGTGTGCAGCACTAGGACTGAAGAAACTCTTGTTCAAATTCCTGCTCAGTCACAAGGCTTGCTGGGTGATGTTGGGCCTATCACAGTCTCTCAGCCTAATCTACAAGCACAAGAATGTGAGAATAAAACGAAAGAGGCAAGAACCAGGAAGGGTACATCAAGGTGCGTTGGAAGACTGTGGGCACTTAGTGGAAAGGCAAAGAAACAAAAAAGGATGAACATGGGTGCAATGGACAAGTAACCCCCGGGATCTATGTGTGCAGAGTTCTTGCTTTGTATGTCTCCGTGCTAGTTCATTCCAAAGCGGGGAAATGCAGAACTGAAGGAAAATATTTAACAACCAGTAATATATAACCTCACTAACTTTAATAATCTAAAGAATCCTATTCCGCAAAACACTGCCAGATGCAACAAAATGTGGCAAGGAATCTTCTAGGTCATGTAGTGCAATCTGCTACAAAGCGGGAATGCCTAGGCTTGTGCCATCCCAGCCAGATGCTCATTGAGTCTTATATTAAATTCCTCTAGGAGGGTTTTTCCCCCCTCCCTTAATATATTTCGTACATGTCACAGTCCCTAGATTCTCGTGGGAGTCCAGGAATGTATATTTGTAAAACCAGGGCCAAATTACATAAGGAAGAAAAATAAAATAAAAAAATTAACATAGATAGATGGACTTGTAAGAGCAAAATACAAATAGTCCCAAACAAGATTGATTTCTGCATAATGTGGTGGAGGAATCCCCTGTTATTGATCAACCTTTAAAGCCCAGGCACAGCGCTTAAAAAGATAAAGTAAGCAAGGTCAGATAATCAAAGCATTTAAATAGTAAAAACAGCAACTGCCACTGTAGACTGCTAAAGTAAATCCATAATACAAATTGCTTTAGCAAAAAGTGGATGAGCAGCTGATCTTCCTATTGAACTTTTATACTGTTCAGTGACCACACTGGGAAAAGGATTGGGAGACATGGTTTAAAGATCAATATTGAGTGAGATGTACTAGGGATTCATTCAGAACATGAAAGAATCACTGGAATGAGACAGTAGAGATATCTTTGAGATGTCATCAAGCAAAGATGGTTTAGTTAAGAACTCCCTGGGTGTCATATGTAGAGTAGGAATTAGCCAAATTTCTTTTTTTGTTTTCATTGATCCAATATGCTTCACCAGGGCAGCCTAATCTGTTTCAGTAAACTTTGAAAAAGCATTCTTATATAGCAAAACAACAACTTATATAAATGGGGGTGGGGGTGGCATATTGCAACACAGGCACTGACAGACAGTATGATGTAGTGGTTAGAATGTTGGACTAGGGCCTGGGAGACCCTGGTTCAAATGGTAGCTTGCTGGTTGACTCTGACCAGTCACTCTTACTTTGTCAAGGCAAAATAGATCAAGGAGGGGAGAGCCAAACTACCATATATACTTGCATATAAACTGACCTGCATATAAGCCAAGGCACTTAATTTTACCACATAATCTGGGCAAACTTATTGACTCACATATAAACCGAGGGTGGGAAATGCAGCAGGCTACTGGTAAATGTATAGGGTGTCCTAAGTGCTTAATCCATGCTTAATCATCACAGGCTTTCCCATCCAGCCTCCCTCCCAACAAATACAGAAAAGTCAAGAGGATGAATAGCTGCTGGTTTTTGTACCCCACTTTTCACTAACCAAAGGAGTCTCAAAGTGGCTTACAATTGCCTTCCCTTCCTCTCTTGATGCCAGACACCCTGAGAGAGCACTGACAGAACTGCTCTATGAGAACAGCTCTGGCAGGAGAACCAAACAGTGCCCCCCAGGCCAGCAAACCAGAGCAGAACAATAGTACCCAAAGTTGACAACCTACTATGACAAGTACAACAGCTACCAAACTAGGCGCTACAGTTCCCTCCAGAACAAAACACTGAAAGAAAGAACTGTAAAACTGAAAACTGAAAGAACTGTAAAAATCAACTTTTAAAAGAAACACAACCCCAAGAAGAAAAGGCAAACAATGCTGCCTCTCAGATAAAAGAAGAAACACTGAAAATACAGTAAATCCCAAAGCACCCCCAAAACCCACCCCACCCACAGAAACCAATAGAATAGTTTGGAATAAGAGATTAGGAAAAGAAGGGGAAAAATATCAGAATCTCTCAGTCAAAACATCAATGTCCTACAAGCTGCCAGAGTAAGCTTTCAAGATATTTGCAGAAGGCAATGGTTAGCTGGGAGCAATTAGCTCACTTGCAAAGAGCTTAGTTTTTAAGATCTTTGCAGAAGGCAAAGGTTAACTGGAGGCCACTAGCTCACTTGCAAAGAGCTCGGGTTGCAAATGCAATGCTGTGTTTGGCTGGCTGGGGACAGGCTGTTAATCAATTACCCGCGTATAAGCCGAGGAGGTTTTTTCAGTGCTAAAAACTGTGCTGGAAAACTCAGCTTATATACGAGTATACACGGTATGTTAAAATCACTTTTGAGTCTCCATTGAGGAGAAAAGTATGGTATAAATATATATGGGAATTTTTTTTTAATCATGTTTTTAAACACTGTTAACCCATTTGGTTGGAGTTTGCCTTCTTTCAAACCTCATCAGTTTGGGAATGGTATATATGGGAATGATGCATCCAAAGTTAAACCCTTTTAAAATCCCTATGGAATTTCACTGAGAGAAGCTTTTATATCAACTGGACTCAAAAGTGCTAGCATATGGCTGGATCACTCCATCATGTTTACCTTTAACTGAGTGTTTCCAGTCTAAGATTTCTTATATAATAAAGTCAATTAAAAAGACTTTACAACAATTTTGAAGATTTATGGTCATTTTGTCATTTTATTTTAAATCTGAAGTAGTACGACAAAATTTGAGTCCTATCGTATCTTTAAAAGCAACAAAGACTTATTCAAGGCATGAGCTTTTGTGTCTGAGGATGTGTGCCTGCGCACCAAAGCTCACACCTTGAATAAATATTTGTTGCTCTTAAAGGTGCCACTGGACTGTTGTACTCCTTCATAAAATATTTTCCCTATACACTTTGTGAGTGATACTGTGTGACAAAAAAATGGGCTGCACCCAGCAACGTGCCAACAGAACAAAAAGGAAAGACTACCAGGTGATAGTTAATCACAGAATCATAGAATAATAGAGTTGGAAGGAACCTCGTGGATCATCCAGTCCAACCCCCTGCACTATGCAGGACACTCACATCCCAATCGCTCATCTACTGTAGCCTGCCACCCCTTTGCCTTCACAGAATCAGCCTCTCCGTCAGATGGCTACCCAGCCTCTCTTTAAAAAAAGGAAGGCTGTTCCACTGAGAAACTGCTCTAACTGTCAGGAACTTCTTCCGGATGTTTAGATGGAATTTCTTTTGAATTAATTTAATTCCATTCATTCTGGTCTGTCCCTCTGGGGCAAGAGAGAACAATTCTGCTCCATCCTCCATATGGCACCCTTTAAATACTTGAATATGGTTAGCAGATCCCCTCTCAGTCGACTCCTCTCTAGGCTAAACAGACCAAGGTCCCCCAACCTTTCTTCATATGTCTTGGTCTCCAAACCCCTCACCATCTTTGTTGCCCTCCTCTGGACACGTTGACTGAGTTATTGTCCAAAGACATGTTTCATTATTCAGGCTTCATCAGGCAGAATCAGAACATTCACCTAGTGTTGTCCACTTTGTCCTGTGACAAAGCCTGCACAGCCAAATGCTTAGGAACCTTGTATTATTCTAACAGTCATCTGTTGCTGGGCATTTCTCCCTATTTATTTCCCCCAATGTTTCTCACACATTACTGTACATAGGGACAGCATCTCATGGAATATTAAGCAATACCTGTTTGATTCAATCAAATATCTATAATATCATTTCAAATAGCTTGAGGGCTAACTGTAGGTAGAAAATGGCTTGCTAAGTAAATATAGAACTATTTTAAGTAACATGCTGCTTTTTAATGTTGTTTATTAAAATATAGGGGGATTATAATCCATTTTTATTGAATCAGTGACAAAACACCAAAGGAGTTATTTACAGTGCAATTGTAAGAACACTTTCGTGGGATTAAGCCCACTGAACAGAGCAGGAAAGGATTCTGAGTTGACCTGCTCAAGACTTCACTGTATCCCATGCTTACCCTGGGAATGGGCATCATTGTGCTTGCATAATAATCCTAAAAGGCAGGTATGGCTGAGAAGTGATGGCTTGCCCAGTGGGCTAACCAAGAATTTAACTTTCAGGCTTCCTTGAGCACAACCATACTCAACATACTACACCAGGATAAGGTCCTTGAAAATTATGGACAATACTGTCCCCCCCCCCCCCCCTTGCAATGAGTGATTAATGCAAATATGGCTGCATTTTTTATTTGCTGGTAAAAACAATTTGCATTGAGGTGGCTGAAATAGAAATTTGATAATATAGTATATTGTGTTGTGCCCAGCAACAGCTCCAGTGGCACAAGAAGTTCCTTTCACAAGCTGGCAGTTCCTCATGATCTCTGGTTCAATAGAACAGAGTCTTTGGATGCAACTGAAAGGTGAGTTGGGGACCGAATGGTTCAACGCAGAAACTGAAAGAAACCGAAGAGTGGAGGTAGGAACTGGCAGAAGGCACAGAGACATCTGGGATAAGTTTAGAGAAAATAGCAGAGATGGGTCACAGAAAACTTTGGGCTAATGCAGAAAGTGGGAAAGTACCACCAGCACTATGAAGAAGAAAAGGAGGTCGTAAGCTAAAATTACAAACAGACTCGAGCATGAGGAAATAAGAAGGAATATAACTGACAAGCAGTATAGAGCAGTAGTTACTATTAGTCATATCTGGATCTGACAGAATTCATTTAAATTCCCATACTTCCATGAAGCTTCCTTGGAAATTGTAGGCCAGTCACCCTCTGTTGGCCATACCTATTCTTCAGGGCTATTCTGAAGAGAAATGGTGGAAGCATATGCCTACTGTGAACTTCCTGGAGAAAGGGTGGGGTTTTTTTTTTAAAGGATTAGATATGGGGATGCAGATCCATGATGGCACAAAATGAGATGAGTGAAAGTGGAAGACAGTGGTGAAGATAATGACTGTGGATAAGAGTCAGAAAAAGAGGACCAACACGGAATACAACTTTTAAACAAAGAATATAACCAAAAGGCTTTCCTTCAATTAACACAGTGAAGTGACCCTGTTGGGTCAATGAAAAAGGTAAGGGTGATCACTTCAGACTGATTTTGGTGGGGCACTCTGCTTTCATACAGGATGCAATAGTTTAGGGAAATCTGCATTCTGCTTTGCTATAATGAATAGTTATTTCAAACTGTTGTTGGCTCCATATTTGTTGTATAAATTGCTGATTACAGCAATTTTAGTGGTAAAATTGTGAAACAATATTCAGAGTTGTCAGAAAAAGGTCAGCTTATTTGCATTCATTAGGAACCTGGAGTACCACGTTGTATGCATTTTCCTTTGGGAAGCGTACAGTTATTGATTTGTATACAGCCGTAGGAAAAATTAATTAGAATTATATTTCACTTATTTCCAGGGGCTGTGTAATATAAAAGTCGTGCATTAAAAAAAAATTAGTCAGAACCAGCAAATGAAAATAGTAGAGGTTTTTGTTTTGTTTTTCCCCTTAGAGGGGGAAAAGTGTAACTTTTCTTTTACATATCTTATTTACAAGTATTTCCTTTGGGGCACAGCACATTTATACCTCTTCGATGGGAACTTCCATTTCCTTTTTCATTGGGAGACAAAATTCATTTAGACCCAGCATCTATGTGAGGGGGAGTGGTGATAATAAAATTCAATAAATCTCTGTTTCCTTTCTCCCCCATGAACATCAACACTGGCCAACAATCATATGAAAACATACCATGCTTCGTTGGGGAGTCCAAGTGTACTGCTGATATGCTCCATCAACATTCCTCAAGATTATAGAATGCTCTAGTTTAACGAGATGTAGTGACAGTAAACTTGTGTAGAAAGAAAAGTGAGAAGGGGCATAAGGAAAAACAAGAAAGGAGATACAATGACTCAGATGTTAACATTTACTATCAGTAATACTGTCAAGTGACTTGGGACCATCTCATTGCAAGTTTAAAAAATTACCTCAGTAAGGGGGGCATTGGCTTAGTTTCTGAAGGCAACTCTGCCAAAGCTGCTCTGTTACACCAGTGCTCAAAAGTGTGGCAGGAGAAAATGGGGGAGGGGAAGGACTTTCCTGATACTTTTACATCATTTCTGACTAAAACATGGAAGTGACATCACCAAAAGTCTGTTAAAATTATACAGATTGGCAACATCCTAGAGTGTTTATGATTTCACTTTAGATTTTAATAGGAAAGATGTCAACATGTCAACATCATTTTCCCATGCCCTACACCCATGTGCCTGACAACCCTATATATCAGCAATTAAATACCACTGATATGGGTGGGTAGGAAAACATATGTTCTCATATTGTGCACCCTAATTGGCATTATGACCAGGGTGGTGACTGTGGTACATGGATGGTATGGAGAAGTGAACAGCTTGAACACATGAGTCAAACCATTGGTTTACACTGAGACAAATTTATTGAGTTCTGCACTGGCTATTCAGACTGGCAATAACTCTTTATGGCTTCAGGTTGTTGAAGAAGAAGAAGAAGAGTTGGTTCTTACATGCTGCTTTTTTTATCTACCCGGCTTCTAGTCGCCTTTTTTTCTCAAAACGGCTTATAGTCGCCTTCTCTTTCCTCTCCCCACTACAGACACCCTGTGAGGTGGGTGAGGCTGAGAGAGCCCTGATATCACTGCTCGGTCAAAACAGTTTTATCAGTGCTGTGGCGAACCCAAGGTCACCCAGCTGGTTGCATGTGGGGGAGTGTGGAATCAAACCTGGGGGAAGGCTATCTAGTGAGTTGTCATTTTTTATTTCTGTCATTAGGTGTGCTTTCTGAGCATTTGCCATTGATGGAGTTTGAATTCTAGCTAGTACATTGGAAAGGTTCTGTGATGTTGTGATGCACAACCAATCAAATCAACTCATAAAACATAAATAAACATCACAAATGTGTCACATTATTTTATTCCCATTGAATACTGAATGAATGAACTATCATCCAAAATGCCACAGGGAGCTATGAGAGTAGAGAAGGGGGAGGGGGGGATGACAGCAACACAAGTGTGAGGTTGCATAACCCACCCATCCAGAACCATAAATTAAATTATGAATGTTAAGCAAAGGACAGGAACTTCACAGATGATGAACTGCATAGAGAAAGGTACACGGAATTGCACTGCCCATTTTGCCATGATGTTATAATGTTGCTGTGGGGGGGAAACAGTTATCAGATGTGTCATGGACAACCAAGGAGGGACAGTTGATTGTCAACCTCCAGGTGGCATCTAGAGTTCTGCTTTTGCATTGGATCTCCAGATGACCATGTTTAGATGCCTTGGATATAGCAGCTGCTTTGGAGAGTGGACTCCATGTCATGAGGAAGGAGAGATGGGCCTTTCTAACACATCACCCAGCTTCATTACCCAACTTTCACATGAAAAACAATTAGAAGAAGAAGAAGAGTTGGTTCTTATATGCCGCTTTTCCCTATCCGAAGGAGGCTCAAAGCGGCTTACAGTCGCCTTCCCATTCCTCTCCCCACAACAGACACCCTGTGAGGTGAGTGAGGCTGAGAGAGCCCTGATATCACTGCTTGGTCAGAACAGTTTTATCAGGGCCATGGCGAGCCCAAGGTCACCCAGCTGGTTGCATGTGGGGGAGCGCAGAATCGAACCCGGCATGCCAGTCCACACTCCTAATCACTACACCAAATTGGCTCAGCACAAGAAGTATTCACGTCCATTCTACCTATTTTTACACAATGTTATTATGTTTCTATATAGTAATGGAAGAAATGTATTGTAACACAATCAATATTATGTTTTAAAAATAGCAAATATATTGGAGACAACTGGGAGTAGGGCAGTATGCAGGATGAACAAGTTCAAATGAGAGAAACTAAATTTGAATTTGTGAATTCCCCACTGTAAAATAGTGAGTTAAAATCCAAGGGGGGAACCATTACTGTCAAGGTGAATTCTGAAAATGCATGGTAAGGGGATGCAACATTGAGATCTACTCCTGAGGAGACAAAATGTTGTGCAGACATTTTTTAAATAGTTCGATTATTTAAGAATGCCAATGTGTGTGGCGGTCACTCTTGTGAGGAAATGGACCTTCTTTGTGCAGCGTAGATGCTTTACTGTTGAGCAATGGTCCTCCCCAAAGGACTATGAACGAAATAAAATCTACAATGAATCTGTTGCGAAATAAAACCTACAGCCCAAAGTAAATAGTCAATATATATATTCTTCTAATTCCACAGGTCTGAAGCAAAGCTCTCCAAGGCAAACAAAACACAGAAAAGAACTTATAACAGGCATGTTCTTTTGGCTTCAGAAGCTCACCACAAACCTGGAAGCAAATGTGGTAAATCTCAGACAGTAGAAGATCACTCTGATGGCCTCTATTCCTTCATTTGTGATTCAGCTTGCATAACTTTTGTCAAACGTGGCCCAAAATTGCTGCATACTTCTGTGAACTTTTAACACATCAAATGGATTAGTGTGTCTTATTTTGATTATATCCATATTGTTCACTGTGATAAGATTAGATTCTTAGTCATTAAAAAGAAATGTTTGGCTTCTTTCCATTGAATTCAGGCATGCGCTAAGTGGAAAAAACAGACTTGCAGATCTTCATATTGTTCATATGTGACACATGTTAGCAATTAATCAAACCACAGTCACCTCTAATTAACAACAATATCGAGGCCAAAATATGGTAGAAACAGATGACAAAAGAACTGAGTGCACAGTCTGCAGAGAAGGAAAGGATTCAAGTGTGCCGTTCTCTTTATAGCTGTCAATAAGTAAGCAGTGATGTGGCTGTTTGACATTTAGCAACTTCTGAAAACTTTGACTGTGTGACAAATCAGCAGTGATGATGGCACACATGTAGTCATGTAATAACAGGATGCAGTATAGTCATCTTAACGCACATCTGTTTAAATCATCAGAGTATGGCACACTGAAGAATTTCCATCTGAAATGTCAGACTTGCTATTATGTGGCAGGAAAACTATCTATCTAGTACATTGATATCCCACTGCTCTTCCAAGTAGTTTGGTGTGGCGTATATGATTCCCCCCCTCCATGATTTTACAGCAATGTTGTGAGGCAGTGATGAGTATAGGGTGCCTGCTTAAATTGCTGGTTCACTATATGACTGCACATATGAACTATTATTATTATTATTATTATTATTATTATTATTATTATTATTATTATTATTATTATTATTCAAGTGGGTAGCTACTGTAGTAGCACAACAAAATCAGAGTCCAGGAGCACTTTTAAGACCAACAAAGATTTATTCATGGTGTACGCACTCACCTTGAATACATCTTTGTTGGTCTTAAAGGTACTACTAGACTCTGATTTTGTTGTTGTAGTATTATTATTATTATATTAGATTTATTTCCCGCTGCTCCTGGAAAGCCATCTTGCGGCAGGTCACATAGTAAAACCCCACACTAAAACACATTATAATATCCCCATTAAAACTAGATATATCCTCAGTGGCAAAATTATCTCCCATCCTCCCAGGCGCTGTAGGCTGTCTCTTGGTGCGCCATAAGGGACTACAATGCCAGCAGTCCATGAAGCTGCCTTATGCTCAATCAGACCATTGGTTTATCCAAGTGTAACCTGCTGATGTGTTTTCTGGGGTTTGCTTCCTTCTTTCCCGAGCATTTCTTCTTTTTCTCTAAAATCCATTCCTGTTTTTCCTGTATCTCTTTAGAACAGAAGGTACTTGAGAAGAGTCCAGGAGGAATCACCTTTCTCTCTTCATTGAGAATCCATACAAAAATGGCCATTTGTATCAGAAGAGGACACTTGGCTTGGAACTGTTCAATATTTGGGGATTTGATCCAGACCTTATGACAGCCATTTGGATGTTGGCTGTTTGCCCCCACCATGACAACCATTTGGTGGTAGCACCTTCTCAGTGTTGTTAAAATTTCAAAAGTGCACATATGCTTAACAAGGTTGGGGTCACCTGATTTACTGTGACTTGCAGCTGTTCTCTGTGATCTTTTGCAATAACCTGGGGTCTTCTACACACAAATGAGAAGCTCTGCAGTTGAATCAGACCCTGCCCCCCAGGGCTTTTGCTCCATTGTGGCTCAAAACAATCCCAACATCCGTAGGCTGTGCAATTTCTTTGGAATTGTAGTTGTATGTAAAGTTACTCCAGTTTAAGTCTACTGTCATTAGCTGTGTATAGGATTGCACTGTGAATGAACTTCATGCTTAACTGGGGATCTCTTTCTGGGTCTTCCCATTTCTAATCTGATGTTCTAAACCAGGGGTAGTCAACCTGTGGTCCTCCAGATGTCCTTGGACTACAATTCCTATGAGCAAACGCTGGCAGGGGCTCATAGGAATTGTAGTCCATGAACATCTGGAGGACCACAGGTTGACTACCCCTGTTCTAAACCATTACTCTATTCCCAGCCACAAAAGGAAGGAATTTCCTTGCTCTACCTTCTATTTTCATATCCTGACATTGATTACAGGGAAAGAAGGACATTCAGTTTCCTTGAGAGGTTTTTTTCCAATGCTTTGGGTATGTGCTACAGTGCCCAAATCATATCACTGTAAATAATCTCCTGAACAAGCCAAGAGAGTCACAGGATATGAAACTGAACACTTGTTGTCTCATTCATCCCAGAACCTTAATTCAGTGGAAGAAGAATGAAATGGTGCAGAGAAGAGTAATATAAGTGAAGAAGTATGGATTCTTTCCATCCCCTTCAGAAAGCAAGGTTTCTACCCTTTAGCACGAAAATTTTTTTTCCCTCTGAATCCAGTCAAATAAATCAATAAAGACTACTTCCTTCTCACCTTCTTCATTTGTCTTAGTTCAGTTACTTTCCTTAAGAAAACACATAAAAGCAATTTTAAGATGTTTAAAATGTCATCAACAGACCAGGTTTAACTTATTTCAATCTCCGCCTTTATCAAGATTATTAATAACATCAGAACATTTGTACTGCAAATGTCCATAGCCAGCTTCTTCCAGTTCTTCTGATTACATAAAATTCAAATCCTAAGGTCACTTCACACTATTAGCCTAATATTCTGTATTTACTGAAAAAACCTTACCATAGAGCATGCCTTATGGGGCTTGGTGTGTATGCCTACATTCACTTCTCCATCTCCCTTTATATTCAGTCTTCCAGCTATAACTCCTTACAATTTGGTTTATAAAATCTGCAGCATCCTGATGGTAGATAAAGTATGTGCAAAATGCTATGGAAGTCCAGGGTATAATGCTGCTGGATCTCTAGTTTCCCTTCCATTCTTTTGAGCCCTTTGAATTCAAATATACATGGTGATTGGGAAGCTTAATGTCCCCTCCCTCCAGAACAAAGTCTTATAAACTGTGCTGAAATTTCCTATAATCATGTCCTCTAGACACAGGGGCTTTTTGCACGCCTTCAAAATAGCACAATGGTTGCCAATTGAAAACGCTACTGATTTGCTGTTTTGCACAACGTCGTCGACAATCTGCCACACACCTGAAACCAATCTGCAAAAAGCGCTTCCTTGTAGCGCTTTCAGGGAAATCCCCAAAAGTGGATTCACCCTCCGGAAAGCGATACACTCCTGCAACCAATCTGCAACACTAGCGAAAAAGACCTGTGCGTTAACATTGTTGCGGTTTCTTCAAAGTCCCTCCTCCTGAGCCTGTCCTCCAAACTTCCGGCGAACTGTTCGCCATTTTTTTTTTCTCCGAGCGAGCGGGGATAACGCACCAGCGAGCCTCTTTCAGTTTAGAGGCTTCCCTGGCTTCAGTCCCTCCCCTTCAGTCACTAAGCACACTTCAGTCACTAAGCACACTACTAAGCAGTCACTTTATTTTTTACACAGTCATTCAGCCGAAAATCGGGCCCATGAGAGGGGGGGGGGGTTCACTCGGAGGCAGCGTGGCAACGATCAAATGACAGCTCAAACAGAGGCTTCCCCGGCTTCAGTCCCTCCCCTTCAGTCACTAAGCACACTTCAGTCACTAAGCACACTACTAAGCAGTCACTTTATTTTTTACACAGTCATTCAGCCGAAAATCAGGCCCGTGAGAGGGGGGGGGGGGGTCACTCGGAGGCAGCGTGGCAACGATCAAACGACAGCTCAAACACCCCAGGCAGCTGGATGGGTCTCTCCGTTGCAACGAATCTACACAGATTCGTTACAATGGGTCTGTTTTTTTTTAAAAAAACCTTTCTTAAAGGGAAAGGGGCTGTTTGGGAGCATGCTAACGGCTGCCCATTGGCTGCTTGACGGCCAGGGGCGGGATGAGCTCGGCAATAGCGCTTCCTTTCTAGCGATTTCTGCCGAGACCGGAAGCCTGTGGGAAACGCTACAAAACGCAACTGGATTCCACTACAAAGGCAGGTATGCACAACGACGAATTCCACTATTTTAAATGGCGATTTTTTATTCAGTGACCAATTTGCTACAAAGATCCCGGTGCGTAAAGCCCCACAATGTCCCTTCTTTAAAGTTATTTGTGACAAGTGAGAGCACGATATATGGTCAACCGCAGAGTCTGCATGAGCCACAGCTGGGATTCATAGCGCTTGTTGACTCTGCCTTCTCTGCAGAGAAACAACAAACACTATGAATTTGCATCACCTACTTCAAAAAGTGCCTCTTGTGGGGAGAGGAAGGGAATGTGATTGTAAGCTGCTTTGAGACTCCTTAAGGTTAAAAAACGCTAGAGGGCGTCACCCCAATGGTCAGATATGACCCAGTGCTTGCACAGGGGATACCTTTACCTTTACCTTTAAGGTTAAAAAATGTAGTGTATAAAAACAACTCTTCTTCAACTCCCCCCACAAATATATAGTAAGCCTGTTCTGAAGTCCATAGAACAAATTGTAGCTTCCACTTGGCACCAGGTAATCTTCCTTTCCAGTCCATTCTGATCACAGTAAACTCCACTAGTACACCAGACTATGGTGGAGTTGCAGAACTAGTATAAAAGCCTATAGTATGTACATGGAGGTGCTGCTGTAACATACATTCCATGTATTATTTATATGTTTAATGTAAACCGCCCTGAGCCTCCGAGGAGGGCGGTATAGAAATATAATTAATAATAAAATAATAAATCTCCTCAGACTAACTTTTTGCGGGTGTAGCATCTCTTCAGACCAACCTTAGGCCTGAATTATCTGCCTGGACAGCTAGTATATTTGCTCCAGTAACCTTGCTTTGAACCGTTCTTTTTCCTATAGTTGGGCAGCTCCCCTGCTTTGCATACTGGAGCAGCCTCACCAGTTAAGATACAGAATCTGAGCCACCTGGCAACAGTGTTGGTAGTAAGGGACAGATAAATACTACTACAACATAATGTACACCACAGCTAATTTATTCCAGACATCAATTTACTTTTTTTTATTTTTAGCTTTACTTTCTTGTTAAGACTTATGGTGGGTTACAGAATAAAGGAAAAAAAACTCATCAGACACGAACCATCTAGTACTACAGATTTTTTTAAAAATGTGAACAACAAATTGCTTAAAGCAAGGCATACTGTAGTAATGTAGTAAGGGGACTTACAAAGGTTGAAGTCAACACAGTAAAAACAGGATAATACCTAGAGTAATATTTGCAAGAGCCTCTTGTGCATGAAGGCAATGGAATTCAAACTTACAGAAGCCCCAAGAAAGAGTCTACAATCTACATTTGGGGATGGTTCTCCTGTTAAAGAAACACAGTTGACTATTGGAATGAGACACTAGATTTTCCCATTATTTATTAATAATAAATAATATTTAATAGTTCTAACAGTTACATTCTACCTTTACCTTCTCAAAGGGTATCAAAAGGGCTACTTGCATCATATACTGGGTCACCTATAAGTCTTCCCAAAAGTATGTGAATACTGATTGGCTGCTGTTTCTTAGAACCCTAACATTGTCCCCTATCCAACAGCTCTGTATCACTTCTGTATTCAAGCTGTCTGATAATCCAACCATCCACGAAAACAGATTTTTAAAGAAGGCGTTATTCTAAGAAATGTGGAGACATTCCTCTAACAGATGTGCTACATGCAATTTCTCACAGCCAACAGCACTGGAAATCATAAAATTAGCCAAATTCCATGTGTTTCCCTTGTTAATTTAATGCTATGTAAACAACTGTCGTATTTATATAAACATTAATTTGTAGAGTGACCTTCAGACTGTGAACATGAACATTAGTAGCTTTGCCTGGTTAAGAAGACATAACACTTTCTTATGTCAGCTTTCCTACCACTTTATTTCACTCTCCAGGGTTCAGGTGTACTAGTCCTGCTACAACTAGAAAATTTGCCACCATTATAATGTTTTAGGTTAACAGTTAATACTAATGCTTTTACATCGTGTGAATAAAATGGCCACCATTTGTTTATATTAGTTTTAAAAAACATTGCGTTCTGAAACTTTGCTTGAGTGGGTTAAAGCCAAATGGAGAGGGGGAGTGTAGTAAAAAACCAGCAAGTACATTTTTAAAGGTAAAGGTAAAGGTATCCCCTGTGCAAGCACCGGGTCATGTCTGACCCTTGGGGTGACGCCCTCTAGCGTTTTCATGGCAGACTCAATACGGGGTGGTTTGCCAGTGCCTTCCCCAGTCATGACCGTTTACCCCCCAGCAAACTGGGTACTCATTTTACTGACCTCGGAAGGATGGAAGGCTGAGTCAACCTTGAGCCGGCTGCTGGGATCGAACTCCCAACCGCATGGGCAAAGCTTTCAGACAGCTGCCTTACCACTCTGCGCCACAAGAGGCTCTTGTACATTTTTAGGTTATATTAAAACTCTAGTTAAGGCTTTGGCCTATTTCTATGGGCCTAGTCTCTCATGTGCCTTTAAAACAATTTATCCTAATTAGCATTGTATCAGACCACTTCTGCCCAAGTAATATGTTCCTGGACAGCCTTCAAATGTTGGTGGTTTCTAGAGCCCCCTCCACATGATGTTGCCTGCATCCCGAGGCTGTCCTGCAGCTGTGCTGAAATTTGGCCATTTTTAACTTTTGATTTCAGGAATCACCATAACTGGATTTACCACCCTAAATCGCACGTCCCATTGGTGATCAACCAGTGAGCAACCTGGGATAAGAGGAGGACATGCAATAGTCTCAGCATCTTTGTCTTGCCCTCACACCCACCCTCCCCTCTCCATTTTCTGTTCCGAGTAATTTTTTTTTAAGCCAATCATTAACACAAAATGTCTTGTTGGGCTCCAGAGACCATGTTCAGCATCTCAGAAATCCACCCAGACAGAAAGAAACTGCAAAAGAACACCAATTCCAAAGGGGCTACAACTCAAATATATTGTTCTGGTGTTTCTCCATTGCAATGCAGTAGCATTGATTCTTATTAAAAATGCATCTGTGTTGTGGCATTACCGCATAGCAACATGGAAGTGCCTTAAAAAAAATTGGGGGACTGGGGGGGGGAAGTCTCAGTCCATGAGAGAACTGCTGTGTGCTGTGATTGAGGAACAGAGGGAGACGTTTGGCTTGTTTTCCCTTGCAGCCTCGTCAGGAGACAAAAAACCACAATGGGGCAGAGGGAAAATGCAGGAGGGGTCTCCCTGTGAGAAGGGCTGCAAATGCAAGATTTATCATCCCGCGTTTGCAAGCAGGAAGCCACTCGTGTTTTATCCCTCTGTGTGGAAATAATCTCAGTTTTTCCTTGGAGCTTATATGTAACCATCAGCCTTCCCTGGAATATCAGCCTTCACTGAAGATAAGGATTTCTTCCATCCTTTTCTAATCTCTGGTTTGAGAGTCTGACCTTCTAGATACTGCAGTCATGCCAGATTATTAACATCTCAGCAATGGTCTCTGGTTGGGTATTAAAAGGAAGCAGTCATCTTGCTATTATGGGTTTAATTGGCTTCCAGCTAAATTAATATAACATTTTGGGTGGGCCCCATTTGGGAGAAAATCCATAGGTTGCTTATGTGTTTGTCTTAACTTTTGGGATCTGACCATTCTGTGCTTATAACTATGCCTGACTTTCTTAGTTGTTGTATTCTTTGTGGGTCAGACCACTTGTGCTTTGGACCTTTGACTATGCTCTATGGACTTTTGATTATTGATTTCAATAATTCTCCTGCTTGTGAGTATTGAGTATTAAAAATAGAGATATACCTTTACTATTCTTTCATTATCTAGTGTAAACTATCTTGTGTACACCTTAATAAATATTATTTTTTTAACCTTTGTCTGATTCTTGGATGTATAATGGGCACCACGCACTCAGTGCCTTTCTTGGTTACAGCTACCTAGGCCTATTGTTTTGGGGTAGTGGCAGGCTACCGAGGGGGTGTGTAGGGATTTCTGCCTCTCTGTTTCTAATATGTGAATCTTTATCTAAGTATTGGGAAATGGTGTAACAGGATGAGGTGTGATGCTCTACCTTGGGATCGGTCTCCCATATACTACAGGAGGGGTTCAGAGGTCAACAGGGTCTGCTACTCCCCTAGTTGCAACCTTTTATTTACCTTATGTCATAGAACTTCCAGGGAACTGTTGAGAAGGTTTGTATGCATTCATATAAGAACTCATCTTTTGCCTATATGCAGGACAAGGGGTGAACAGATTCCTTACTGCAAGAACTGGTAATGACTTCTGCATTTGACTGCAAATAATGATTTGATTTTTCTTCCAGAGGGTGAACTTTATAAGGAAATATGAGCAACATTGCAAAAAAGAAAAAAAGAAGGCCTAGAACAATCAAATGAAAAGTTCAAACAATGCACTAAAGCTCTTATGTCAGCGGAAAAGAATATTCAGGCTTTAGATCAAAAATAACCCCAGTTATTTGAAAGGAACAGGATTGCTATTTTCGAGGGTGGGGGTGAGAACAGTAATCATGACAGGCTCCAACACCTACAGAGGTTTCCTTTAGTGAAAGTCCCTGTGCTATATGATTATAACCCTTGGCAAACCAAGGAACCTTTAGCTGAACAGGGAGAACCACCAGGAAGCAGTCCCAACTAAAGACACAAATTGGTAAAAGAAGATCTTCATCCATTTTTAAAACGTATAGTACACATAGAATTGCAATTTGGATCAGGGCTGGACAGGAAAGGGAGAAAAGATATATTTTAATAGCCAAGCTAGGGAAGGATCAGGATGGATCTGATGTGGCCAGATGTGTTCCATCCTGAAATTAAGGTCTGGATGGAAGCCACCAATTTTCATTTTTCATATACTTTGAGGGAAACAATAAAATGTTCCTGTCAGAGTGCAGACTGATAGATATCCATGTAGATCATCTTTATGTGATCTGCCTCATTAGAAATATTTGCCTGTTCTCACCTCTCTGAAATTGCAGGATAATATTTTTCAGTGTAAAGATGGCAGTTCAGTAAACATGAAATAAAATGATTTAATTTTACCAAAGTTTTGATTTAATATGAGGTCATCCTTTGGTGTATTATTGGGACATGGTCTTCATTGACTTTCATATGTCCTTTTGATGCATGATGAAAGAACTCTGCAGGAAAAAAAATGGTTGCATGGTAAAATTATTTCAAAATGTGAAATATTACACTATTCAAAAAAGCCCAAGCCTGAAAAAGGTGGAAGACAAGAAGCTTTCTTAATATTGGCTGGGGCAGTTGTGGATTCAACCATGGAAGTCATGAGAGTACATTTAGAAATTTACTAATCACATTCCAATCTAAACTATACCCAAAATAGTAAAACTCTGAATCCAAACAATTTTGACATTTGGGAGAAAGACTTGTTGTACCCCACTTTTCACTACCTGAAGGAGTCTCAGAGAGGCTTATAACTGATCTGATGGTATCTCATTATCTAGTTTCATTTTTGAAATGATTCTGCCTATGAAAGGGATATTATCTAATCACATTCCTGCCAATTAAGCCAGTCACAACACTGTTCATTGGCTTGGGAATTTTCTCATTTGGTTTGTTAGTTTGTTTATTTATATGCCACCCTCCCCTGAGGCACAGGGCAGTTTACATAGAATGCAAAAAAAAAAAAACAGTACATGGAACTTAGTTTTTTGTACTACTACTACTACTACTAATAATAATAATATCATTAAACTATAACAGAGGTAACAGAGTATAATAATGTAAACAGGTCCAGAGCAGAATGCATGGGTGGATCTCTGGGAGGGAGGGAGCAGGGGCCATGTAGATGTTGCTGGTCACCTGGAGGGACTGCTCATCAGGTTTGCACATGACACCAAATTGGGAGGACTGGCAAATACTCCGGAAGGTAGAGACAGAGTTCAACGAGATCTGAGCACAATGGAAAAATGGACAAATGAGAACAAGATGCAATTTAATAAAGATAAGTGTAAAGTTCTGCATCTGGGACAGAAAAATAAAAAGCATACCTACTGGATGGGGGATACTGTTCTAGGTAACACTGTGTGTGAATGAGACCTTGGGGTACTTGTGGATTGTAAACTAAACATGAGCAGGCAGTGTGATGCAGCAGTAAAAAAGGCAAATGCCATTTTGGGCTGCATCAACAGGGGCATCACATCAAAATCACAAGATGCCATAGTCCCATTGTATACGGCACTGGTCAGACCACACCTGGAGTACAGTTCTGGAGGCCTCACTTCAAGAAGGACGTAGATAAAATTGAAAGGGTACAGAGGAGAGCGACAGGGATGATCTGGGGCCAAGGGGCCAAGCCCTATGAAGATAGGTTGAGGGACTTGGGAATGTTCAGCCTGGAGAAAAGGAGGTTGAGAGGGGACATGATAGCCCTCTTTAAGTATTTGAAAGGTTGTCATTTGGAGGAGGGCAGGATGTTGTTCCCATTGGCTGCAGAGGAAAGGGCACACAGTAATGGGTTTAAACTACAAGTACAACGATATAGGCTAGATATCTATCAGGAAAAAAATTTTCACAGTCAGAGTAGTCACTGCGGTGTCAGGGTCTTTGCGGCCCGGCATCGGGCCGCAGCCCAGTGGTTGGGGACCACTGTTTTAAAGGACTATGATCCTACACATTACAACCATTAGACTGGAGCATGAGAATGAAGATAGATAACCATGCCAACCTCAGTGTTTGGTGCGTATTTTCTCCCAGGTAAACAGTAGTATAGGAAGTCAACTAGGATGGGATAAAAATGCCTAACAAAACAAAATGTGTTCACATGCTCCATTTGTTGAAAAGCAGCATTACCCCCACTCACCCCAAGAATCCTGAGAAAGGACAGGAAAGTTCACTCACAATTGCTATGCAAGTAAAATTTTTAAGTGCCCATAGAATTGGGCTACTGTCTCCTTCGTGCTTGATATTTGAGGGAAGACCCCTTGGTAAGGAGCACATGCCGAGTATTTCTTATTAGGTAAGAAGAGAAGATGCTCAAAAAGGGTTTACTTGCAACAACTATAGGATTGATTTTCTAATATGGCTCATTTTAATCCCAGCATTAAAGGGTCCAAAGTTTTTGAAATAACAATGTCCAATATTTTTTCAACACCTTTAGTGAAGGTGATCTATATTGAATGTGATCTATATTTCCCATGAATAGTTCAAACTAGGAAAAATACTTTTAAATACTTACGCCAAATTATGACTATTTTATCTATATTCATTTTCTTCAGGCTTAATAGACTCCCACACACACACAAACACACAAAACACACAAAAACTAACAACACAGCACATGTGAAATTCCAGAACAATACTTCTAGTGTGGTGACTTATTAAAGAGTTCATTTTACTCTGAGAGCAGTAAGTCCAGGCAAGATCAGGTGATAGGTTTGTTGCTGCTGGAGCTTGTAGTGTGCCAGTGCATAGCTGCTGGCAGGATCTCCCATGGTAGGTACACCTCTGTGAAGAAGTCAGACTAAATGCACCTCAAACTCCCATTCAATATGTTGAGGAAAATCAATTGTGAAGTCTATACTTGCTCAGTCAATGCCTGGGTTAACAAGGACTGCTTCAGTGACTGGTGCTCCCAGATCTCTGGCAAAAAATGGGCTACACAGGACAGAGACTCTTCTGTTTGACAACCGGGGCAGAATCCTGATGTGCTAGTTGAAGTAGGATCTTCTATAAAGCAACCAGAGCAGGGATCTGATCAGCTACCAGCAATTGTGAATTACAGAAGCATCATCATGCAATGTTATTTTGAAATAAGGCCTGAACAGTATTGATATTTGAAGCAACTGTTTGAAATTTAGATAGAAACCTATCCCAATGCTACCATCAATGAACAGATCAGTGCTATTTTATCAAGTGAAACAACTTTTTCACAGCAACAGAGCTAGATGAGATAAGGAGCAACAGCCATTTAAAGAAGGAACATGCGGAACAAGAAACAAATGAAACCAACCAAGAAATAGGCCATTGAAATTAGATGTTCTTGAAAGGCCACTATAACGAACAGTGAGATATTGAAAATACATCTCTCACCTCTGTACAGGAAGAACTTAAGGCAAAAATCGTAGAGCATATTAACAGCTAAGAAGACAGACAAAGATTACCTGTGCTGAAACAACTTCAAAGAATGAACTTGGAAGACTAATTGAAAATATCAGTGTAGCAATTGAAGGAATTCCTACAACAAATATAACCAAAACTAATCAGTTGACAAATAGTGTGGCAGTTATAATAAGAGAACTGGGAGTGGACAGTAAGAAAAAGTCTGTTAAGGATTTTAAGGTGAAAACAAATTGGTAAATGAGGTGGGAAGAAAAAAATCAACAAATGCTGTTAAGACTTAAGCGCCTCAAAGCAAAATAAATGAAACTCAAGAATGAAAGGAGACAAGCAAACCTCAGGATGAAATATTAATAGATTCAAGTGAGTAGCTGTGTTGGTCTGAAGATTTGATTCCAATAGCACCTTTAAGACCAGCAAAGATTTATTCAGAGTGTAAACTTTCGAGTCCATGCACTTGAAAGCTCACGCATTGAATAAATCTTTGTTGGTCTTAAAGTTGCTACTGGAATCAAATTTTGAAGAAATATCAGTTAGATGTAAGAACAATAGCCCAAGTTGCAGAAGAAATTAAACAAACCCAGTGCATCACATAATCGTAAGGTAAAGTATACCTGAGTGGACAAACCTTTTGGGGAAGTGCCCACAAGGAGCCAGTCATCAAGGTACTGATACTCCGTGATACATTGCATCCTTAGATAGCTAATCATCACTGCTAAGCACTTGGTAAAAAATCCTGGGAGGTGTTATGCAGCTGAAAGATAACATAGTATATGGGTATATGATGGATCCATAACAGAAGCAAAGATGTTTCTCATGGATTGAGATATGGAAGTAGGCAATCTTGAGGTCCAACACTATTCTTGAGGAACAAAACAATGATTCAATAACTAAAGGCAATGACATCATTCTGAATTTTGAAACATATAAACATTTATTTAAATCCCCCAAATCCAGAATTGGGCAATACCCAGCATTTTTCTTATCAACTAAGAAAAAACAAGAACAAAACCAAATAAACCGAAAACCTGCTTGGGCCTCCTGCACAGCCCCTTTGGTTATTAATTCTTGCAACTGGGGTAATAACTCAGGGAAAGGGTTATCTGGGGCCAAACTACCCACAGAACACAGGGTAAGGATTAATTCTAACCTATAACCTGTAGCAACAACAGAACGAACCCACCTATCCTTTGCAATGCTAAACCAAATAGCTTTAAGCAAAAACAGCCGATCCCTAAAAAGAAGAAAAGTACGGTTGCTCAACTGCAATATTCAGAACTTTTGTGTCTGTGTAGATTGATCCCTTGCAAATGAGAGCTGGTCAGAACACTGACACTGTCCCTGCTTTCTTCTTTGGAAAGTAATTATTATTATTAGGTCAAGGATATTGAAGAGGAGCAGAGGAATGCTGGCCCTTAAAGAATTGGTCTGGCACAAATTGTTGCCTTGAGGTGAAGCAGTTCTGGTGATACTGTTGAAACTGTTGTGCTGGTGGGGGAGGAAAACAGCTGACTGTTCTTCTTTACAGCTGAGAGATGGTAGTCAGTGGATTGTTTGAACAGCATTGACTGCTCAAACGGGAGGTCCTCCTCTTTCATTCTCATCTCCAGTGGGAATGAGGTTCCCCTGAGCAATGAGTGAGACCTAAGAACTACTGCTGACACCATGGCCCTTGCAGTTATATCAGCTCCATGCCTTCCTGCATTGATACACTGCTTAGATGAGTGAATAGTCTCTCCTTGAATCATCTTAACCAAACCCTTCTGGTCATCTGGCAATAAGTCCATGAATTTTGACAGGCTCTTTCACAAACGTTATGGTACACCTCGAAGACTGCCTGATAATTCGAGATCCTGAAGCGAAGGGCTGAAGAGGAGTAAAGTTTTCGATCAAGGATGTCCAATAACCTACTCTCCCTATCCAGACAGGAGGAATGTTGTCCAGGTGTCCTCTTCAGCTGCATGTCCTCAATAATTGAGATCTCAAATGATGGGTACATAGATAGTCAGCAGATTCTGGTTTTATCATGTATAAAGCCTCAGTCCTTCTTCTGCTGGTTGCACCAAAGCTGTTTTTTTCCATATCAGAACCATGAGGTCCTCCAATCCCTGGACAACCAGGAAGGCTATTACAGTCGCGGTTTCTGAAGCCAAACCCAGACTATCCCATCTGGGCTGGGTTGGTTCAACTGCAATGTCCTAATAGGGAGATTGGAATGAGCCCATAGCCAATGCACTGTCAGGAAAATCAAGATTTAGGTCCTGGTCTCCTTCTCCGATAGGACAGTCCCATTGTCCCAAATAAACAGGAACCGAAAATTGAGCCAGATGACAGGTAAAGACTGGTACTGGAGCTGGGCCATGGGAATCTCCCCTTCCTCCTTCTCAAAATCTGATTTGCACTCCCACAAGACCTTCCTTGGAACTGGTGTAGTCACTGGAGCTGACGGGTCTGGTGGAGAAAACTGAGATTGAGGGGATTGCAAAGCCCCTGTCAGCGGGCTCTTATCTTTGTGTTTACTGAATTCAAATACAAGGAGATCTCAAAAGCCTACTTAACCTTGAAAGAGGTGTGAGCTGAGCAGCTGCGGAGAAGGCAAGGAGCACATGAAGAGTTACTGGCAAGGTGAGTAGGTTCTCCTTTTTGTCTCCTCTAACTGAAGCAGCTCTCTCTCTCTCTCTCTCTCTCTCTGTGTGTGTGTGTGTGGACAAAACTGATAGGGTTCAAAAGGCAGTGATGTGGATGATCTTGGGCCTGGGGAGCAAGTTCTATGAGGAAAGGCTGAGAGACTTAAGGACATTTGCCCTGCAGAAAATGAGGCTGAGAGGGGACATGAATAGCTGTCTAAGTATTTGCAAGGTTGTCACAGGAGAGTAGGGAAAGGTTCCTGTTGGCAGTATATGACCCACAGTAATGGCTAGATGGCTAGATATCAGGAAAACTTTTTTCACACTCAGAGTAGTTTAGCAGTAGAATTATCTGACTAAGGAGGTGGTGAGCTCCCCCTCATTGGCTGTCCTCAAGCAGAGGCTGGACAGATACTTATCCTGGATGATTTAGGCTGATCCTGCATTGAGCAGGGGGTTGGACTAAATAGCCTGTATGGCCCCTTACAACTCACTAATTCTACAATACCAATATTAGGATTCAAGAATATCTGGAAATACAGATATTTTTTCAGGTCTAATGTGTCTGAATCCAAAACTAAACAAACCCAATGTTTTCTTCTTGCACACCCCTAGTTTTAGGCCATGAAAGTCTTGATAAGTAATAACTAGCTCACTGAACTGAATCTAAAAATTAATTGGTAGTCAATAGTGTGACTGCAAAAGTAGTATAACATGTATGCCTTGCCTGGCTACAGACAGTAAATGAAGTGCACTTTGTATCAGGGGGAGTTTTCAAGTTATCCTCATGAAGCGCATTACAATAGTCCAGTCTTGAAGTTATTGTTGCATGAATCCACTTAGCCTGATCTCCTGGCTGATGGTAAGAAGCCACCCTTCACACTGAGTACAGATGGAAGAAAGGATTTTTACAGGTGAATTAGGTTGCTTCTCCAGTATAAATGTTAAACAACTGATTCAGTGAGGGTCGAATGCACCCTGGGAGACATAGTGTACTCCAAGACCTCAGCCTTTCCAACTGCATACTTCTTACTGGTCAGGATTGAGTTTCAACCTGTTTACCCAAAGCCCTTAAACCACAACAGCCAGGCACTGACTCAGAACAGCTACAGCAGCCTCATCCCGACTAGACAATGAAATACAGTGCCAAGTATCATCTGTATATTGATGGCTTGCAACTCCTAACTCACAAATGATCTCTCCCACGAGCTTTACTTAGAGATTGAACTAACAAAGAAGATAAAACGCAGCTGTGTGAAACCTCCCAGGGCAAGATCCACCACTGCTGACATCTAGTCCTTGACAGCAATCCTGTGAGTCCAATCCATAAGGAATGATTTAAGCCATTGCAAAGCACCTACTTTGATGCATGAGTTCCTACCAGCAAGTCTGTTGCAGGAAGGGGAGCGGCAGAAATCCAACCTTGTGCATGTGGTTTATAGCATCCAGGCCACTGAGTGCCTATTCATTTTCCATATGCAGAACAGAACTTTCCTGCCTCCCTGTTTTGCAGCAACCCCTTGATCTGCACAAATGTGCTCTTGAGGGGAGAAGGGAGAGTAAGGAATGTCATCAGGAGTAATCTGCAGCAACAAGAGAGAATCAGTGGAAACTGTGCCATGAGGGACGGTCTTATAGAATCATAGAATCATAGAGTTGGAAGGGGCCATACAGGCCATCTAGTCCAACCCCCTGCTCAACACAACATCAGCCCAAAGCATCAAAGCATCCTTATAAATATATATAATAAATAAAATTATAAATGGACAAATTTGTCTGAATTCATTCCTGATCTCCTGAACTGGGCTGCAGTGTTATGCAAAATGTAGGGACAAATAATTTTGTAGTCTCAGGTAGAGAAGGATAATAACATTGAACTTTCCTACTTGTAAGAAGCTCCCTGCATGGTGGAGGCTAGCACAGAGACAGTGTTGTCAAACCTTTCTCCCTGCTATGCTAGCTGTGTATATGAGATGAACATAAACACTCGCCACCCATGCAGACTAAGGTGGCATGATTAATATTTTTACTTTTTTTGCATGTGTATATGTCCAGTGGCATTTAGATACAGCGAGGGAATCTAGGCTATGACTTAGCCTTTATTCTGGCTAGAGCATGTATACATTAAAATTTTTAAAAATAACAATTCTGTTAACCCAAACTATACACTGAGAGGCTGAATTCAATATTTAATATTAACATAAATTGTAATATTTGATACTTGCTAAATTTCAATAATTCTTAGATGTATGTTCCACATAATTTATTTTGCACTTGCAACTCACGGAGAGAAGCAAGGAGCAATGCAGGCCTATAATACTAACAGACACATTCAATCAAACATATCTTCACAACAACAAGGAGGCCTAGAAACTTGATTTTAGAAGGATTATGAGAATGCTTGTGTGTTTGCCGCATACAGCCAAACTGAAGGGAGATGCTTATCTTCTGAATATCTCAGTCCCCTTTAGAGAGCATTCTTCTTCTGTTTTCCCAGTAGATATACAAGGGAAATGACATCATCATCATTCATTCCCGACTGCAAGTGAAAAATGAAGTACCTGTACTATGTACCTGGAAAGGGTTTTAAAAATTACCTCAGTGACTTGTTTACATTTATTACATTTTACGTGGTGAAGTTTAAAATAAAGGTCTGAAACATTTCAGAAAGATGGTTTCACTTCAAAACGATTTGTAGCGTTAGAAGAATGAGCCGTAATTTTAATTCCTCCCCCATACCCTTTTTTAAAAAACGTAGAGGCCACCCTAGCAAAGGATCAAACTGGATCACAGCAAAGGTGCAGAGATGCTTTCGTTTTCCGTCTCCAAGAGCTTGCAGTCTAAATGATTAAAGGGTAGAAACAACTTACTCTTTAAAATTAAAGCACAATGCGATCACTCGTAATGATGTACCGTGCCTTCAAATCCATACACTCAGTATTTTAAATGCATATATCTGTCTTTTCAGCAGCACATCACTAGAAGTGGGTTATCATTACAGATGCAATTGGAAATACATATCACTTGAGAGAGAGGGTCAGGTCCCCTCCCAAGTATACAACTGGAAATATATTGACATGAAAAGAAGAATCAGCTTGGAAAGACACATCTCAGATGGAGAAAATTCATTATGGGTACTGTGTGAATGCATAAGAACAGTAGACACACAGAATAGAAGTCACAAGCAATTTTCACAAAGTGAATTAAGACAGCCCATCAATTGAAGCCCGCAGCTATAGAAATGATTTTGAGGCAGCTTTCGTTGTAAGGAAAATGTATTTATTAGTGGTTTCTCTTGTGGCTGCTCTCTTCATCTTGCAAAGTGTGGAGCCTGCATTTTCAATAACACTCCTCGAATCCTTCCACAACTGTTTTCACAAATTATTGAATGTCAGTTCAGCTCTCCACACATAGGGATTCTATTAATATAGGGAGAAGCATTTTGGGCTCATGCTGAGGCATGTTTATTTTCTTACCAATACTAGAAATTGTGTGGTGGCAGAGTCAGTTCAAGTAATTTTGCTGCCCAAGGCAAGTTACCCCCATCTCCTCTCAAGCCTCAAATATCTTTGGTTTAAGAGCAGTGGTGTGGGACCAGGAGTGAATTCCAGGAACCTCCTATGCCATTGGCGAACACATGAAGCTGCCTCAGTATCATCTAGTCAGAATGGCAGAAGTCGTCCAGGGTCTCAGGGACAGATTCTTCACATAACGTGGGTACTTTTAAATGAAGATCCCGGGGATTGAACCTGGGATCTTCTGCATGCAAAGCAGAGGCTCTTCCACTGAGCCACTGCTTTCCCCTGGGATTGTGCTGAGCCCACGTGATGGTGCTTCTCTGTGCTGCCCAAAGCAGTAATTTGGAACAGGGGTAGTCAACCTGTGGTCCTCCAGATGTTCATGGACTACAGTTCCCATGAGCCCCTGCCAGCATGGGAATTGTAGTCCATGAACATCTGGAGAACCACAGGTTGACTACCCCTAATTTAGATGCTTTGGCCAGACAAGTAGTCCTGCACAGAGATCCTTTATGCAGAACATTGAGTAAGACATAGAATATCCCAGAGAAGCTTCAGGAGGAACCTGAAGCCTGATTATTCCAGAAACTGACTTCAGTTGGTTTTAAATGTAAAAAAAATTCTTATTAGATGACGGTCTAACACAAGAGGCCAAGAATGAATCTCCCCCCCACCCCCGCACCACCTACTGTAAAATTGCTGTCTTCTCCTACTGTGTCTGAACCTTGCCACTGCTATCTGCATCTCTTATGATTAAACAACTGCAATGCACGTCTGCATAAGGCTAAATTCTGAATTCTGACTTTGCTAAAACATACAGCAGTCCCCTCATTAAATATTGGTGGGATCTCGTTATAAAAATGCCCTGAGATCTACACTGTCTGCTGTTTGGTCTCAGAGTGAAATTGAAGATGGTTGTTTTTTTAAAAAATTTATAAATAGCCAAATGATCTGCAACTCAGAATTCTTGTGCAATTGATTCATTTTTCTCACTTCCAAAATGGGTATAATTATATAACCCATGGATTCAAAAATATTGAGATAGCTATGCTTTCCTGAATCATTTTCTGACATTCAAAATCCCCCTACTCTTTTCTGACTGAAGAAATGGCTTGCTAAGTTGGAAATACAATTATTTCTGCGTAATATAATTATGTCAGATTTGGAGTAACCCTTTTCTGCATTAGCGGTCTTTAAATATTGCCATCTCTTAGATTTCTTTCTTCCATGGAATATTGGTACTCCTGATGATGCCCCTCAGAAGAATTGATAGGGGGATTCAAAGCAGACAGTGGCTGTATAGTCTAAGGCTAGTGTGTCTGTGGCAGCGCTGACATTTTTGATCCTGGAAACACCCAATGGCAGTACATTCACTCAGTTACAATAGTTAAATTTTAGATGTCAAATATGCCAAGGGTGATACTGTCTTGTATTGTTTTTGTCTTGGTTTTGACTCCGTTTGGAGCTCGTGGGAAAAGGTTCTCTAAGTTGTAAACTCAAGAAATTGGCTAGTTTTATTTAATTATGTAGAAAATATGATGCCAACTCAGAAAACCTGCTTGAGACAGCCTAATAACATCAGTTTTCTAAAATAGGAAATCTGGGGGAAATGGAGAATTAAGAAACATCTTAATGTTCTTTCCTCCTAAATCAGTTATTGTTTTATCTTTTCCTTGCTGTTCCAGTATCTGCAGCCTGGTATAGGTGGTTGCTTCCTGTTATTTGGCCATTTTGTGTTATAATATCATTGAAGCACCAGGTACGGACATAGCAACTTAGATATCTGTTCCACTCTTGCTTTTCTATGGCTCAATAAATTCAGCAGAGCTGAGGAATCTCCCACATATCTTTTTATATGCAGTTTCTGTTAATCAATCAGAGACTTGAACGGGGGCACAGAAAATCAGTAATGGGATTTGATTAGATTGTTCCCAGATAGTTAGCTTGTCAGCTACACTATTGACTTATTTTCACCATCATTTATTATGGGCTAACAACTCCTTAGCTTACTTCAGCCTTGAGTTTGTTTACATACCCAGGAATTTAAGATAAGGAAATAAGCTTAAAAAGAGGGAACAAGCTCCAAGATGATCAGACATCTTTTTCCCCTTCTGATTTTAGAAGAATAGGTGCATATCAAAACATTGTTAAGGTAATAAAAAGTTAACCATAATTCATTAGTAGAGGGGAATTGCCTTAGAGGGAGCCAGTGTATTAAGCATGGATAAAAGCTTCTAAAATCAATTTATTCAACAGTATTTCTTAGCATCAAGGAGTCTCATCAAGGACTCTTGGGGTAGTCATCTTTCAAATTCGGTTCAGTCATACAAGCGTTTAAAGCAACATTATATAGATAAGTATTTGAAAAATTAATATATTGCCTACTTAATCAAACCTGTTAATATGGGCTAACTTTCCAAAATAACGGTATTTAAAATAACACAAGTTTATATATAGATATAAACAAAGTAATAGTGCAGAGAAATACCAAAGAGAACAGGAATTGTATATATCAAGGATATATATTACAGAGTATATCAAACAGAAAATATTTCTCGCCACCAATTCTGTCATTATAACTTTTAAAACATATTATCCACAAAATACAATGGTGCGTAATTCTGTTGGGGTACTTTTATATTCAACATGTTAAATTTCATTACTGATCTATTTTACAACTACACTATTAGTTTCATAATTATGAGCGGCAGGGACTTACTCGAGCTGCTGTTTGGCTGCCAGAGGCAGCGCACCCGGCGCGCAGGAGGCGGGGCTAGGAGCGTCCTTGGACGCTGCCTGGGGCTTTCCCGCCTCTTCACCGGGCCGCCAAGCAAGTGGCCCACCCTCCTGGTCCCGATTTAGTGTGGTTAAAATATATTTTATGTATTGCTTGTTATAGTCACACCAGGATATGCGCGTGGTAAGGAGCTGATTTCATGGGAAGCCGGTGTGCGATCGGACTCCCCACGGGGGAAGGGGCCCCTTTAAAGGGGTGGTGGAATGAGCAGTGTCAATACCCAGCGGGGAGGACGCCTCTTGTTTAATGACCGGGCAACTCAAGGGATTAAGCTACGGAAGTTTGCGCCTTTTGGCTATCCTTTAAGGGGTTGTCTCCCATTTAGGAATCCAATTGGAGGTTCACGTATTCCTGGCGGAGATTATGACGTGTTCCTTCATAATGTGGATTGAAATGGGCAGCCAGCAGGCTGCTTAGTATCGGCCCTTCCCATGCTGCGCCAACCCTCCCACAGGAAGGGTGTGTGTGTGTTTAAAATATGCCTTGATAACACTTGTCCAGGCCTTCTTCACTTATAGATTCACTTCATGGATAGTTTTCTTCAGGTGTACTCTGCCCTGTTTGACAATAGCCTTTGAGCATGCAGGGAAGGGAAGGCTACAAAAATAAAATTGTTATTTTTATTATTCAAAATATGGTATCTTAATGGCTTAAGAAATAATAATAGTTGAAAACAGATTGACAAAAAACTTTGCAACCGCTTCTTGAATTCCCAAGGAAGGCTATCAAATTAGGGGGTTATGCTGCGCTTCCACCTCAAGTTGAGGTGCTCTTAGCCTCTCCTGTTTACCTCCATATTTATTACCAGTGCTGGGAGACCATGCCTGCTAGTCTCAATCTTAGTTTTGTATTGGTCAATCTCTTCCACTTAGCCTAAGCATGGGAATGCAGGTGAGTCAGTGAGGCTACCTGATACATATATCAATCAGGCACCAGCTGGCCTCTGGACAACCTGAGCTGACAGAGGCTGTTCTCCTTCCTACCCAGAGCCATGCTGAGGGACACACCCAAGGTAGAAGCCAGCAACTACCATTGAAGCATAGAGGCCCAGGAGGGACCACAGCAACTAGCAGGCTCAAAGGAGCCAGCAGTTTTCGGGGTGGGGGCATGGCACAAGAGTCCCGCCCCCACTTCCATAGTGCATTTCCATTGCACGGTGAAGTTGAGCTTGCAGCTAAAAATGTTTTCACATCAAAGGTATTTTTATCCCAAAACAAGCAGCATTCACCATTGAATATTTTTTCCTTGCTGGGTTGTAGGAGAGCCATGTGCATTCTGTTTAAGATTTTTTTTCCATTCTGAAACTGGTCAGACTCAGATTTTACTAAATTGAAGTCTCCTCACAGGCACATTCCAGTTTGTATAATATCCATAGGACTCTTTGCAAAGTTTTTCCCAATACTAATTAAAACCAATGCAAAAGAAAAGAGTAAAAGTCTTTAGCGGCCACATCTAGATAGTGGGAGTTTCTAGAATGTCTGGAAAGCATATATACTTCATCATTAGCGCATTTCTATTTAGTGTTATTCCTGGGCAAGACCACTGAAGTTAATGGGCTTCAGACTGGAATAACTGCATGGATTTGAACTATATGTCATTTAGTTAATGTATGTTACCCAGAAAGGTTGGCAAAGAAATACATACAATCCACATGTCCATAGCAGAACAACCTTTCCCCTATTGTTACAGTCCCTAAAGCAATTCTACTGCCTTGTTCAATCTGTTGTGAAGTAACACATCCCATGCTGCTGGATTGGATTCTAAGTAATTTGCTCTAAAATGATTCATTGGTTCAATAATATGAATTCCGTACACTTATTGTTGATATGTGTTTTGTATGGAAAGCAAACAGATCCATCCAGAACGTATGGTTTAGAGATTGTCATTTACCCTATGATCTGTCCCAAACCTAGAACTGAAAATAGTTTCTCTGATTTTCTTTGCCTTTATGGCATAAACTACCAGGAGCTAGTCAGATATTGTTTTTTTCATAGAGCAAGATAAGAATGTAACACAAATCTCATGCCCAGTTTATATGATGCAACTGACACCCCAACACATACCTCTACTTGTGAATATCCCCTTGTCCATACTCAATCAGTTTCCAGGACTCTTTGAACATTTCCCTTTGTCTGGTATAATTGACCATAGCATAGTGCCAGGCCACAAGAAACCCACACAGGTGGCTTAAGAACAGTGCTCATAAACATGTTAGAATTTATAAATGATTTCAGATTAGTGTATTTCCCTGCTGAATAAAGGGATCCAATAAAGGGAACATTTGCTTTGCATCTCCTTGCAGCCATCCAGCTGGAATGTAACTGGAATATAAAGGGTTTGAAGTACAACTAATTGGCTCTGGAAAGTTCCTGTGAAAATTCAATGTTTTTAATCAATGCAGTGCTTGATATTCTGAAGATTCTTTTCTCAGATTGACTATTCCACATGTAAATGCCCAGACAGAGGTAAAAAAAAATCAGACCTTCATTGAAATATGGCTAACCTAACCACCTGGTTTTCAGCCATCCTGAAAACAACCCTGTTTTTGTGTTGTTGTACTTTTCATAGAGTTCAGTAAAAAGGTAATTATTTACAAAATCCAGAGATCATTTCTTTTAACCTTTTATGATCCCTTGCTTTACAAATTTGTGTGAAATAAAGACACATTCAAACTTTTAAAAACTTCTTTCAATTTTTCTGCATAGCTGGGAAAAACTTTTTTGTCCTGCTTGCTTGCTTTGGCAATTTCCCAGTATTCATTGTTTGTTTTGTGGCTTTCAATGACATCTGTACATAAGTACCATGAAAACAAGTATCAGTTTTAAGGACACAGATTCTACTGACTTTTGTGAATCCAGCTAAGTGTGGAGAAATCATAAAAGAATCTTGAAATTTCATACTGCCTCATAGCGCTAATATTTTTTTGCAATTCTTGTCATGACTCTTCTTTCATCAGAGATTCTGGAATGCCCATTCAATCCAAGTAAATTGTTGGCCAAGGTTGCTGAACCTCACTCAAGTCTTGATACTGCTTTTGGTTGTCCTTCAGATACCACATCTATCTTCCCCTTTCCAGTCCACTTATTGTAGCTCCATTCCTCCCCTGCACCAAGCTGCCTCTTTCTCCTTCTCCTCTCTCACACTGCATGTTGGTGTATCATTTCATAGTTGTTTATCCTTTTCTCTTCACATCAAGTGCAACTCCAGAACAAGTATCAAAGCATGCCTTAGTGACTGATTATGCATGTGCTGGAATGCTCATGATGGTGGTGACAGGGCTTAGGGAAAAATCCCCAATTATGCATGATGTTGCTGCTATATCAGCCCTGGCCTGACCCAGGTCCTCAGAAGACCTGCATTAAGAAAACTTGGATTCTTCCGCAGGCCAGGATCCGCCACGGGCACAAGTGAGGGCTGGGTCAGGCTAGCCTGGCTCCTCCCCTGACCTATGGCATCCTTGCAGGGATGCCTCTCGCCCCTGCCTGCTTCACGGCTTCGTGGAGCTGACAGGGGTGTTCCCCCACCCCCACTATGGTGGGAAAGCTGCTCCCCACCGTTGTGCAGTGGAGGCCCCATGCTCCTGATCCCCTCCGCCACCCCTGCTGCGGCCAATAAGCACTCCTGGCCCTTTGATGTATGCACGGGGCCATTGCGTCAGAGCAACCAACATGTGCTGGGGAAGCCCCTTCCCCATGCATACATGGGAAATGGTGAGGCTTTTTGCTCCGCTGCAATGGAATAGCAGCAGCCCGGCGTAGCTGCCTCTGTGCATAACAGGTCACTGTGTTCCTTTTAAATTCACTGGAGCTGAAGGAGGTGAAAAAAATATATCTCAACTTTTTGGGCTAGTTGAGGCATGTTATTTTAGTATAGGTGATGACTGGGAATAGCTGTGGCTTGATTAATGAAATATCAGTATTTCTTCTGGCATGTAGAGAAGATTTTTCATAGGAATTCATACTGTGGTCCACAGGCAAACCATGTTAAACCCTTCTATCTGGCAGCTTCTTCATATTGAACTATAATCTGTAGTAGTACATGGAAAATCTTAGTTGCCAGAGGTACCAATGGTGCTACAGTGGAGATTCTCCATGTGAGGCAACCAAGTTATAGTACACATTATATCCCATGTATGAATCCTCTGTGTTGAAATTATTTTTGATGCTGTCCCTAGTGGGACCATAAACAAACATTTTCCTGCTATATTTCTTATCTCTCTTAAAGGAGGGGAATAATTTAAACCCGAACTGCCACTTGTATTTGAACATTTCCATTTTTAATAAATGTGCCTCACAACATTATGCTTTGTAATCCCTACTTTATTTAATTTGCATTGACAGCTTGAACGAAAGTGTTCATATGTAATACTCTGTCAGCCAAGAAAGTTAAATAAACTAGTTAGGCTACCTATAATTCGGATATCTTTTCCAAGAAAGTATTGTAATACCGAATGCACCTATACTGAATAGCAAAAGGACACAGACAGAAATACTGAATTACAAATTAAGTAATACCTCATGGTGAGCCAAGGATTCAAAGGAGGATTGATTTGCAAACTCTGAATTCAAAGGTCACAAATTAATGAGTTATTTGCATTTGCAAATGAACACATTTAAGAAGTTTGTT